>NC_084550.2:60947500-61000000 GCF_033978685.3 Nerophis lumbriciformis | reverse complement strand
TTTCCAACACAAATGGGTCGTGTTGCTCATCACACTCGGGTGTGGTCGCCAGAAACGCTGTGTCCATATGGCGCATCTTTTTCACATCCTTATTGCTTTTATGTTCTCTTTATCACACTTCTGCAGGTAAAAACTCAACTGTATAAAAAACTTCTAAGATTGTATGTAACCCGGAAAATTAAAAAGTGTGAATGCGAACCCAACTGAAGTGCACAGCAAGTATTTATATAGGTCACATCAATGCAGCTGATAGGCTCCAGCACCCCCAACACCCCGAAAGGGACAAGCGGTAGAAAATGGATGGATGGATGGACATCATGATTTTTTGTCTAATTTTAAAACACTGCTTTGGGTCTATACAACATGGAATGATGGCTATTTGGTCAAAATTGTGCAAAGATTTTGCTCTAAAGACTGATCTTCATACCTATTTTTGGCTTCCTTCAAAAACGGTGATAAATACAGTCTATTATACAGCATTATTCACGTGTGAATAACATAAATAAAGTTTACTATACAGCATAATTCACATGTGAATAATATAAATACAGTCTATTATACAGCATTATTCACGTGTGAATAACATAAATACAGTCTACTATACAGCATTATTCACGTGTGAATAACATAAATACAGTCTATTATACAGCATTATTCACATGTGAATAATATAAATACAGTCTATTATACAGCATTATACACATGTGAATAATATAAATACAGTCTATTATACAGCATTGTTCACATGTGAATGACAAATACAGTCTATTATACAGAATTATTCACATGTGAATAATATAAATAGTCTATTATACAGCATTATTCACATGTGAATAATATGCATACAGTCTATTATACAGCATTATTCACATGTGAATAATATAAATACAGACTTTTATACAGCATTATTCACATGTGAATAATATAAATACAGACTTTTATACAGCATTATTCACATGTGAATAATATAAATACAGTCTATTATACAGCATTATTCACATGTGAATAATATAAATACAGTCTATATACAGCATTATTCACATGTGAATAATATAAATACAGTCTATTATACAGCATTATTCACATGTGAATAATATAAATACAGTCTATTATACAGCATTATTCACATGTGAATAATATAAATACAGTCTATTATACAGCATTATTCACATGTGAATAACAAATACAGTCTACATATATACAGCATTATTCACATGTGAATAATATTAATAGTCGATTATACAGCATTATTCACATGTGAATAATATAAATACAGTCTATTATACAGCATTATTCACATGTGAATAATATAAATACAGTCTATATACAGCATTATTCACATGTGAATAATATAAATACAGTCTATTATACAGCATTATTCACATGTGAATAACAAATACAGTCTACATATATACAGCATTATTCACATGTGAATAATATTAATAGTCGATTATACAGCATTATTCACATGTGAATTATATAAATACAGTCTATTATACAACATTATTCAAATGTGAATAATATAAATACAGTCTATTATACAGCATTATTCACATGTGAATGACAAATACAGTCTATATACAGCATTATTCACATGTGAATAATATAAATACAGTCTATTATACAGCATTATTCACATGTGAATAATATAAATAGTCTATTATACAGCATTATTCACATGTGAATAATATAAATACAGTCTATATACAGCATTATTCACATGTGAATAATATAAATACAGTCTATTATACAGCATTATTCACATGTGAATAACAAATACAGTCTACATATATACAGCATTATTCACATGTGAATAATATTAATAGTCGATTATACAGCATTATTCACATGTGAATTATATAAATACAGTCTATTATACAACATTATTCAAATGTGAATAATATAAATACAGTCTATTATACAGCATTATTCACATGTGAATGACAAATACAGTCTATATACAGCATTATTCACATGTGAATAATATAAATGCAGTCTATTATACAGCATTATTCACATGTGAATAATATAAATACAGTCTATTATACAGCATTATTCACGTGTGAATAACATGAATACAGTCTATTATACAGCATTATTCACATGTGAATATTATAAATACAGTCTATTATACAGAATTATTCACATGTGAATATTATAAATACAGTCTATTATACAGCATTATTCACATGTGAATAATATAAATACAGTCTATTATACAGCATTATTCACATGTGAATAATATAAATACAGACTTTTATACAGCATTATTCACATGTGAATAATATAAATAGTCTATTATACAGCATTATTCACATGTGAATAATACAAATACAGTCTATTATACAGCATTATTCACATGTGAATAATATAAATACAATCTATATACAGCATTATTCACATGTGAATAATATAAATACAGTCTATTATACAGCATTATTCACATGTGAATAATATAAATAGTCTATTATACAGCATTATTCACATGTGAATAATATAAATACAGTCTATTATACAGCATTATTCACATGTGAATAATATAAATAGTCTATTATACAGCATTATTCACATGTGAATAATATAAATACAGTCTATTATACAGCGTTATTCACATGTGAATAATATAAATACAGTCTATTATACAGCATTATTCACATGTGAATAATATAAATCCAGACTTTTATACAGCATTATTCACATGTGAATAATGTAAATACAGTCTACTATACAGCATTATTCACATGTGAATAATATAAATACAGTCTATTATACAGCATTATTCACATGTCCATCATATATCCATCCATTTTCTACCGCTTATTCCCTTCGAGGTCGCGGGGGGCGCTGGAGCCTATCTCAGCTACAATCGGGCGGAAGGCAGCGTACACCCTGGACAAGTCGCCACCTCATCACAGGGCCAACACAGATAGACAGACAACATTCACACTCGCATTCACACACTTGGGCCAATTTAGTGTTGCCAATCAACTTATCCCCAGGTGCATGTCTTTGTATTTATATTATTCACATGTGAATAATATAAATACATTATACAATTACAGTACATATCTCTGCAGTGCTTCCTTGGTTTCATTTCAAATTTTCGGGATTTATGCAGATCCTAAATACACATAAGCAGGTACCAGAAGGTTAAACAAAAAAAAGTTGGGTTTTGCATAACGGGGTCCTTTTGACATGTTTGAGTACCGGACTGTGGATGCATCGTTAAGAGTACAGGAAAGTGCTGAAGTGTTCCTAACAAACCCATGTCTCTTTGCAGTCGGCAGCCAGACGAGCGGGCACCTGTTGCGCCAACTGTCAGACCACCACCACCACGCTCTGGCGACGCAACGCTAACGGAGACCCAGTGTGCAACGCCTGCGGCCTCTATTACAAACTGCATAATGTAAGTCTCAGGCGGCTGATGGGCAGGTTGGGCCCGCACAAAGCCGACAGGGTCCAGTAGTCGGGGGAAGGTTTCACTGATAGCCGGGGCCGAAGAGAGGAGGGTGAGAGTCGCTTGACCCGCACGCACACTGCTCGGACTTGAGGGCTTCTCGCTGCCTTTGTGCGTTATTGTTCTGGCCCTTATCCCCCTGAGGGTCACACTAGTGCGCCTGGCGCGGAGTGGAAGCGTGTGAATGGCGTTAAGATGCTCTCAAACAGCTACTTGAGATGCTTATTATCGAGGGATGAGTGAGCTGATGTTTCTCAAATGTAGCATTAAGGGACAATAGGAGTCAGTGAAAGACAGGCGGGTAGTGTCCCTGTGCTAATCGCCAGGGCCCGGAGTCTTTGGTTCCATTCAAAATACTTTTTCTTCTAACTACATTCCCTCATAATAACGTTTTCCACACTCTAACCACTAGGCTACTGAGCAGGCTTAGACTGAATATAGGTTGAAAAGGATGATCAAATCATGTATTCTGTTTTTATTTACAATTTACACAACGTGCCAACTTCATTGGTTTTGGGTTTTGCATTTATATATATATATATATATATATATATATATATATATATATATATATGCCCTCAATTTTGGTGAGTGTTAAAGTACCCAGAAGGTCTCAGTCATTAGTGTTAAAAATAATTTTTATATATATATATATATATATATATATATATATATATAAAACTTATTTTATATATATATATAACTTATTTTAAGTTATTTTATATATATATAACTTATTTTAAGTTTATATATATATATATATATATATATATATATATATATATATAAGTTATTTATATACATATATATAACTTATTTTCATATATATATATATATATATATATATATATATATATATATATAAAAATAAGTTATATGTATATATATAAACAAGTTATATATATATAAATAAGTTATATATATATATATATATATATATATATATGTATATAAATAAGTTATATATATGTATATAAATAACATATATATATATATATACAACTTAAAATAAGTTATATATATATAAAATAAGTTATGTATATATATATAAATATATAAATTATTTTTATATATATATAACTTATTTTATATATATATAACTTATTTTAAGTTATATATATATATATATATGTATATAAGTTATTTATATACATATATATAACTTATTTATATACATATATATAACTTATTTATATATATATATATATATATATATATATATATATATATATATATATATATATATATATATATAACTTATTTATATACTTATTTTTAACACTAATGACTGAGACCTTCTGGGTACTTTAACACTCACCAAAATTAAGGGCAGCCCTAAGAAATACAATATATATTTTATTTGTTTAGAACTGTGAAGTGAAGTGAATTACATTTATATAGCGCTTTTTCTCAAGTGACTCAAAGCGCTTTACATAGTGAAACCCAATATCTAAGTTACATTTAAACCAGTGTGGGTGGCACTGCGAGCAGGTGGGTAAAGTGTCTTGCCCAAGGACACAACGGCAGTGACTAGGATGGCGGAAGTGGGGATGGAACCTGCAACCCTCAAGTTGCTGGCACGGCCGCTCTACCAATCGAGCTATACCGCCCCGAGAACTTGAAAAAAATAGACTGCAAAACAAAATATTTAATGTTGGAACTGGAAAACTTTTGTTATTTTTTGCAAATATTAGCTCATTTGGAATTTGATGCCTGCAACGTGTTTCAAAAAAAAGCTGGCATAAGTGGCAAAAAAGACTGAGAACGTTGAGGAATGCTCATCAAACACTTATTTGGAACATCCCACAGGTGTGCAGGCTAATTGGGAACAGGTGGGTGCCATGATTGGGTATAAAAGTAGATTCCATGAAATGCTCAGTCATTCACAAACAAGGATGGGGCGAGGGTCACCACTTTGTCAACAAATGCGTGAGTAAGTTGTTTAAGAACAACATTTCTCAACCAGCTATTGCAAGGAATTTAGGGATTTCACCATCTACGCTCCGTAATATCATCAAAAGGTTCAGAGAATCTGGAGAAATCCTGTGACCTTGAATCCCTCAGGCTGTACTGCATCAAAAAGCGACATCAGTGTGTAAAGGATTCTTATTTGTAAAGATTCTTAATCAATTAAAAGATAATCGAAATTTGATTTAAAAACTTTTTTTTCGAATTGTGTTTATATCTATTTTATTTATCAATCTTCCCGGGGCAAGTTTCAAATTAATTCTGATTCTTATTTGTAACGATTCCTAATCGATTAAAAAAAAAAACGAAATTCGATTAAAAAAAAAAAGAAATATATATGTTTTTTTAAATTGAATTTTGGATTCATCTATCTTATTTATCTATCTGGCCCGGGGCGATTTTCAAATTAATCGCGATTCTTATTTGTAACGATTCTTAACTGACTAAATAGTAGGGGTGTAACGGTACGTGTATTTGTATTGAACCGTTTCGGTTCGGTTCGGAGGTGTACCGAACAAGCTTCCTTCTGCCTCTGTCTCTGTCCTCTACACAGCACCCAGCATTGTCCCACCCACACAACAATCTGATTGGTTACAAAAAGAGCGGTAACAGCCAATCAGCAGTGCGTATTCAGAGCGCATGTAGTCAGTGCTTAGCGTTTAGCAGGTAAGCATCAGGCAGCGGACTCTCCCCAAATGATAATAAACACCTCCCAGTCAACTACTAGTAACATCACTATGAGCCCGTTGACCTTCTAGAAATATAAAAGGCAGCTCAGCTCGCTCGCAGTTCTGGCTTGAGGTGAAGGCTAATTCGCTTTTAGCGTAACGTTAGCTCATTTTGCGGTGTATGTGTGTGTGCGTGTGTGTGTTACGGACAGCAAAGCCCTGTCTGTCTGTTATTTCACTTTACCTTTTTCTGTGTTGATTGAGCTGTGTTGAAGCAGCAAAAAAGGACATTATGTTAAATGAAGAGTTTCTGTCTCTGATAGTTGATATAATAATGTAAGTGCATCATAAAGCCTACATGAACTCCATGGTGTTCAGGGATGAATAGTCTCTCCTATTGCTATTGTACTATTTTTTCAGCTATAGTAACATTAATCATTAGTAATGGAGCAGCTTAGTTTTGAATGGCAGGGTCCCTGCTATCACACGTTGGTAAAAATATAACATTTACATAATAAAAATCAACTAAAGGCTTCCCAAATGCTGTAATAAATTAAGCATGATGAGTTGACTTGAAACTGTTTAATGTTGCACTTTTTATATGCGGAAGAAAAGTTTTGTCATTTTATTTAGCAACATCTTGAGGCAGTGTAATGTTGATTAACATGGGCAGAATTATTATAGTGTTCCCAATGTTAAAAGGATAAAGCCATTGTTTAAAAATTTGGTAAATAAATAACCAAAAAATGTATATTTTGTTGTTTTCTTGCTGTACCGAAAATTAACCGAAGCGTGACCTCTAAACCGAGATACGTACCGAACCGAAATTTTTGTGTACCATTACACCCCTACTAAATAGTCAAAATATTGGTATCGGAATCACTCTACACCAGAACTGATCGGTAGGTTGTGAGTTCATACCAAAGACTATAAAAATGGGACCCATTACCTCCCTGCTTGGCACTCAGCACCAAGGCTTGGAATTGGGGGTTAAATCACCAAAAATGAATCCTGGGCACGGCCACCGCTGCTGCTCACTGCTCCCCTCACCTCCCAGGGGGTGATCAAGGGTGATGGGTCAAAAGCAGAGAATAATTTTGCCACACCTAGTGTGTGTGTGTGTGTGTGTGTGTGTGTGACAATCATTGGCACTTGAACTTGAACTAACAGAACCTATACTCTCCCCTCACAGGTGAACCGACCCCTGACCATGAAAAAAGAGGGAATACAAACGAGGAACAGGAAAATGTCCGGCAAGTCCAAAAAGATGAGGCGGGGCAGCGAGAGCTACGAGGAGTACAGCAAAAGTTTTCACGACAAGAACTCCACCTTCAGCTCCCTGGCGGGACACATGTCCGTGGGCCACTTGCCGCCCTTCAGCCACGCCGGACACATGCTGCCCACTCCCACACCGATACACCCGTCCTTTGGCCACCCGCACCACTCCAGCATGGTGACGGCCATGGGGTGAGGCGTCACGGCGACAGACACTTTCTTTGTCCATTATGCAAAAACCGTACGGTATGGAGCAAACACGGCCAATCTGTAGGTACCTAACTCCTAATGGAGGAAGACTGCTTCTACTTCCTGTTCCTGTTGGCCCTGCATGTACATGTACACACACACACACACACACACGATGACATCACTGCAGCTCTGGGTTTGACTCCAATGGACCTGACAGCATGACTGCATGGCCCTGTAACTGTGAATATTGTATGGAAGGGGACAAACTCACATGAAAATATGCTGGAATTATTTTCTTCCTCACAGAAATTTAAATACGGGGGGGAAAAAAAAAAAAAGCTTTATGATTTGTAATTTGATATTGTTAATTGTAATTATTGTTATTCAAATAATTTATTTTCACCGCTTTGTTCCTGTGACTTTATCACCTTGATCATAATATAAATACTGTCGTCTCGGCTATGACTAGATTTTTTGTTGTTGCTAAAAGCGCTTTCTTCTGACCTGCTCGTCATTTGTACTCATACCAAATAAAGAATCACGATCACAACCGCTCCTTCAGTTCGTGATTCCTTTGAAGTGAAGTGAATTATATTTATATAGCGCATTTTCTCTAGTGACTCAAAGCGCTTTATATGGAGCCCCTAAAGGGACATGGGGGAATTTAAAAAAAAAAAAAAAATAATTATTATTATTTTTTTAGACATCCGCACAAGAAACTTTTTATAAAATTATTAAAAAAAAAAAAATAAAAATAAAAAATATATATATATATATATATATATATATTATTTTTTTTGACATGTATCTCATGCGCACGAGATACATGTCTAAAAAACAAAACAAAAAAATTATACATTTTTATTTTTTTTAAATAATTTTATTAAAAAAACTCGTGTGCACGAGATAGTTTCTCTTGCACACGAGATACATGTCTAAAAAAATAAAATAAAAATAAAAATTATAATTAAAAAAAAAAAAAATTATATAAAAAGTTTGTCGTGCGCACGAGATAGTTTCTCTTGCGCACGAGATACATGTCTAAAAAATAAAATAAAAATAAAAATTATAAATATATAAATATATATTTTTAATAATTATATAAATAGTTTCTCGTGCGCACGAGATACATGTCTAAAAAACAAACAAACAAAAAAACAATTATAATTTTAGTTTTATTTTTTTTAAATAATTTTATTAAAAAAAAACTCGTGCGCACGAGATACATGTCTAAAAAAATAAAATAAAAATAAAAATTATATATATTTTTTAATAATTATATAAAAAGTTTCGCGTACGCATGAGATAGTTTCTCTTGCGCACGAGATACATGTCAAAAAATAAAATTAAAATAAAAATTATAAATATATATATATTTTTTAAATAATTATATAAAAAGTATCTTGTGCGCACGAGAACATTTCTCGTGCGCACAAGATAGTTTCTCTTGCGCACGAGATACATGTCTAAAAAAAATAAAAATAAAAATGATTACATTTATTTTTTTATTTATTTTTAATAATTATATAAAAAGTTTCTCGTGCGCACGAGATAGTTTCTCTTGCGCACGAGATACATGTCTAAAAAATAAAATAAAAATAAAAATTATAAATATATAAATATATATTTTTAATAATTATATAAATAGTTTCTCGTGCGCACGAGATACATGTCTAAAAAACAAACAAACAAAAAAACAATTATAATTTTAGTTTTTTTTTTTTTTAAAAATTTTATAAAAAAAACAACTCGTGCGCACGAGATACATGTCTAAAAAAATAAAATAAAAATAAAAATTATATATTTTTTTTAATAATTATATAAAAAGTTTCGCGTACGCATGAGATAGTTTCTCTTGCGCACGAGATACATGTCAAAAAATAAAATTAAAATAAAAATTATAAATATATATATATTTTTTAAATAATTATATAAAAAGTATCTTGTGCGCACGAGAACATTTCTCGTGCGCACAAGATAGTTTCTCTTGCGCACGAGATACATGTCTAAAAAAATAAAAATGATTACATTTATTTTTATTTTTATTTTTAATAATTATATAAAAAGTTTCTCGTGCGCACGAGATAGTTTCTCTTGCGCACGAGATACATGTCTAAAAAAATAAAATTAAAATAAAAATAATATTTTTTTTACATTTTTTTAAATAATTATATAAAAAGTTTGTCGTGCGCACGAGAAAGTTTCTCGTGTGCAAGAGAAACTATCTCGAGATACATGTCTAAAAAATAAAATAAAAATAAAAATTATAAATATATATATATATATTTTTTTTTAAATAATTATATAAAAAGTTTCTTGTGCGCACGAGAAAATGTACACGAGATACATGTTTAAAAAAAAAAAAAAATTAAAAAAAAAAATTATAAAAAATAAATGTTCCCCCGTGTCTCTTTAGGGGCTCCGTAGCTTTACATAGTGAAACCCAATATCTAAGTTACATTTAAACCAGTGTGGGTGGCACTGGGAGCAGGTGGGTAAAGTGTCTTGCCCAAGGACACAACGGCAGTGACTAGGATGGCGGAAGCGGGGATCGAACCTGGAACCCTCAAGTTGCTGGCACGGCCACTCTACCAACCAAGCTATACCACCCCTCAAGTCTTTGCACTTTTACCTTTACCAGGGGCGGGGAGAAAAAAAAATCAGTCTAGGCCTGGGGCCCTGGAGAGGAGGTCCAGACTGAGGCCTCGGGAACAAAACTTCATAGCCATAACACACATGAACATGTGTGAAGAGGGAAACATCAAACAACACAAAGGACATTAAAGACATTAAAAGAATCAATGTTTAAAAAAAAAAAAGTATATCTACAGATAATTCGTTTTTTTCGTAAAATAAAATTTCACTCTTGAATCTACTTTTTTTTTTTTAGATATCAACAGATCCGTAGTTGTGTTTGTAAAATGCATTTTTACTCCTGAATCAACTTTTTTTTTTTTTTTACATATCTACAGATCCGTAGTTTTGTTCGTAAAACAAGTTTTCACTCCCTAATCACCATTTTTTCCCCCCAGATATCTACAGATCCGTAGTTTGGTTCGTGAAATACATTTTCAATCTCAAATAAATTTTTTTTTTTTTAGATATCTACAGATAGTTTTGTTCGTACAATACATTTCCACTCCCGAAGTAAACATTTTTTTTTAGATATCTACAGATACGTAGTTTTGTTCGTAAAATAAATGTTCACTCCTGAATACAATTTTTTTAAATATATCTACATATCTGTAGTTTTGTTCATAAAATACATTTTCACTCCCGAATCAACATTTTTTCACATATCTATAGATCCATAGTTTTGTTCGTAAAATACATTTTCACTCCTGAATCAATATTTTTTCAGAAATCTACAGATCCGTAGTTTTGTTCGTAAAATACATTTTCACTCCTGAATCAACATTTTTTTCAGATATTTACAGATCCGTAGTTTTGTTCGTAAAATAAATTTTCACTCCTGAATCAACGTTTTAAAAAAAAGATATCTACAGATACGTACTTTGGTTCGTAAAATAAATTTTCACTCCCGAATCAACTTGTTTTTTTTAGATATCTACAGATAAGTACTTTTTTTCGTAAAATAAAATTTCACTCCCGAATCAACATTTTTTTTCAGATATCAACAGATCCGTAGTTTTGTTTGTAAAATACATTTTCACTCCTGAATCAACTTTTTTTTTTAGATATCTACAGATCCGTAGTTTTGTCCGTA
The DNA here is from genome assembly GCF_033978685.3 of Nerophis lumbriciformis. Classification (NCBI taxonomy): domain Eukaryota; kingdom Metazoa; phylum Chordata; class Actinopteri; order Syngnathiformes; family Syngnathidae; genus Nerophis; species Nerophis lumbriciformis. The sequence continues at coordinate 60,988,713 of NC_084550.2, read as the reverse complement.
AACCAAGTTTTCACTCCCTAATCAAAATTTTTTTTCAGATATCTACATCTCCGTAGTTTTGTTCCTAAAACAAATTTTCACTACCGAATCAACGTTTTAAAAAATAGTTGAAAAGTAGTTTTTTTCGTAGAATAAAATGTCACTCCTGAATCAACATTTTTTTCATATATCAACAGATCCGTAGTTTTGTTTGTAAAATCCATTTTCACCCCCTAATCAACATTTTTTTTTCAGATATCTACAGATGCGTAGTTTTGTTCGGAAAATACATTTTCACTCCTGAATCAACATTTTTTTCAGTTATCTACAGATCTGTAGTTTTGTTCGTAAAATAACTTTTCACTCCCGAATCAAACATTTTTCAGATATCTACAGATCCGTAGTTTTGTTCGTAAAATAAATTGCCACTCCTGAATCAACGTTTAAAAAAAAAAGATATCTACAAATGCGTAGTTTGGTTTGTAAAATAAATTTTCACTCCCGAATCAACTAGTTTTTTTTAGATATCTACAGATAAGTACTTTTTTTCGTAAAATAAAATTTCACTCCCGAATCAACATTTTTTTCAGATATCAACAGATCCGTAGTTTTGTTTGTAAAATACATTTTCACTCCTGAATCAATTTTTTTTTTTAGATATCTACAGATCCGTAGTTTTGTTCGTAAAACAAGTTTTCACTCCCTAATCAACATTTTTTTTTCAGATATCTACAGATCCGTAGTTTTGTTCCTAAAACAAATTTTCACTACCGAATCAACGTTTTAAAAAAATAGTTGAAAAGTAGTTTTTTTCGTAAAATAAAATGTCACTCCTGAATCAAATTTTTTTTCAGATATCTACAGATGCGTAGTTTTGTTCGGAAAATACATTTTCACTCCTGAATCAACATTTTTTTCAGTTATCTACAGATCTGTAGTTTTGTTCGTAAATTAAATTTTTACTCCCGAATCAAACATTTTTCAGATATCTACAGATCCGTAGTTTTGTTCGTAAAATAAATTGTCACTCCTGAATCAACGTTTTTAAAAAAAGATATCTACGAATGCGTAGTTTGGTTCATAAAATAAATTTTCACTCCCGAATCAACTTGTTTATTTTAGATATCTACAGATCATTTTTTTTTAGATTTTATTTGTAAAACAAATTTTCACTCCTGAATCAAATTTTTTTTTAGATATCTACAGATCCGTAGTTTTGTTCATAAAACAAGTTTTCACTCCCTAATCAACATTATTTTTCAGATATCTACAGATCTGTAGTTTTGTTCCTAAAACAAATGTTCACTACTAAATCAAAGTTTTAAAAAAATAGTTGAAAAGTAGTTTTTTTTCGTAAAATAAAAATGTTACTCCTGAATCAAAATTTTTTATCAGATATCAACAGACCCGTAGTTTTGTTTGTAAAATCCATTTTCACTCCCTAATCAACATTTTTTTCAGATATCTACAGATGCGTAGTTTTGTTCGTAAAATACATTTTCACTCCCGAATCAACATTTTTTTCAGATATCTACAGATCCGTAGTTTTGTTCGTAAAATACATTTCTACTCCCGAATCAAACATTTTTCAGATATCTACAGATGCGTAGTTTTGTTCGTAAAATAAATGTTCACTCCCAATCAACTTTTTTTTTATTTTTAGTGTTTTACATTTAGAAAAAAAATCATAATATATATATATACATATATATATTTATATTATAATGCGCCTTATAATCTGGTGCGCTTTTTGTATGAAAAAATACCTGACTAGACCCGCTCATCGGCAGTGCGCCTTATGGTCCTACGGTCCAAAGTTGGCAGGTCATACATTTTCACTCCTGAATCAAATTTTTTTGGAGATATCTACAGATCCGTAGTTTTGTTCGTAAAATACATTTCCACTCCAAAATCAATTTTTTTCTTAGGTATCTACAGATCTGTAGTTTTGTTCGTAAAATACATTTTCACTCCCGAATCAACATTTTTTTTTAGATATCTACAGATCCGTAGTTTTGTTCGTAAAATAATTGTTCACTCCCGAATCAACATCTTCTTCTTTTTTAGATATCTACAGATAAGTAGTTTTTTTTGTAAAATACATTTTCACTCCCGAATCAACATTTTTTTTTAGATATCTACAGATCCGTAGTTTTGTTCGTAAAATAATTGTTCACTCCCGTATGAAATTATTTTTTAGATATCTACAGATCCGTAGTTTTGTTCGTGAAATAAATGTTCAATCTCGAATCAACATTTTTTTTAGATATCTACACATAAATAGTTTTGTTTGTATAATATATTTTCACTCCTGAATCAACTTTTTTTTTAAGATATCTGCAGGTCCGTAGTTTTGTTCGGAAAATACATTTCCACTCCCGAATCAACATTTTTTTTAAATATATCTACAGATCCGTAGTTTTGTTTGTAAAATAAATGTTCACTCCTGAATCAATTTTTTTTTTAGCTATCTACAGATCTGTAGTTTGGTTCGTAAAACAAATTTTCACTCCCTAATCAACATATTTTTTCAGATATCTACAGATCCGGAGTTTGGTTCGTAAAACACATTTTCACTACCGAATCAAGGTTTAAAAAAAAAAAAATCTACAGATCTGTAGTTTTGTTTGTAAAATATATTTTCACTCTCGAAACAACTTTTTTTTTTTAGATATCTACAGATAAGTAGTTTTTTTGTAAAATACATTTTCACTCCTGATTCAACATTTTTTTTTAGATATCTACAGATCTGTAGTTTTGTTCGTAAGACAACTTTTCACTCCCTAATCAACATATTTTTTTCAGATATTTACAAATTCGTAGTTTTGTTACTAAAACAAATTTTCACTACCGAATCAACGTTTTTTAAAAATATCTACAGATCCATAGTTTTGTTCGTAAAATGAATTTTCAATCCCGAGTCAACTTTTTTTTTATTTTTAGTGTTTTACATTTAGAAAAAAAATCACAATATATATATATATTGTAATGCGCCTTATAACCCAGTGCGCCTTTTGTATGAAAAAAGACCTGACTAGACCTGCTCATCGGCAGTGCGCCTTATGGTCCTACGGTTCAGAAAATACGATACATTTAGTAACCACCCTTTGGCGGGCCAAACCAAATGACATGACCTGCCAAAGTTGGCAGGTCATACATTTTCACTCCTGGATCACATTTTTTTTGGAGATAGCTACAGATCTGTAGTTTTGTTCGTAAAAAAATTGTTCACTCCCGTATTAAATTATTTTTTAGATATCTACAGATCCGTAGTTTTGTTCGTGAAATAAATGTTCAATCTCGAATCAACATTTTTTTTTAGATATCTACAGATAAATAGTTTTGTTCGTATAATATATTTTCACTCCCGAATCAACTTTTTTTTTTTAGATAACTGCAGGTCCGTAGCTTTGTTTGTAAAATACATTTCCACTCCCGAATCAACATTTTTTTAAAATATATCTACAGATCCGTAGTTTTGTTTGTAAAATAAATGTTCACTCCTGAATCAATTTTTTTTTTAGCTATCTACAGATCTGTAGTTTTGTTCGTAAAACAAGTTTTCACTCCCTAATCAACATTTTTTTCAGATATATGCAGATTCGTAGTTTGGTTCGTAAAACACATTTTCACTACCGAATCAAAGTTAAAAAAAAAAAAAATCTACAGATTTGTAGTTTTGTTCGTAAAATAAAATTTGTCTCCCGAATCAACTTCTTCTTCTTTTTTAGATATCTACAGATAAGTAGTTTTTTTGTAAAATACATTTTCACTCCCGAATCAACATTTTTTTTTAGATATCTACAGATCCGTAGTTTTGTTCGTAAAATAATTGTTCACTCCCGTATTAAATTATTTTTTCGATATCTACAGATCCGTAGTTTTGGTCGTGAAATAAATGTTCAATATCGAATCAACATTTTTTTTTAGATATTTACACATAAATAGTTTTGTTCGTATAATATATTTTCACTCCCGAATCAACTTTTTTTTTTAGATATCTGCAGGTCCGTAGTTTTGTTCGTAAAATAAATGTTCACTCCTGAATCAACATTTTTTTTTTTGATATTTACAGATCCGTAGTTTTGTTCGTAAAATAAATGTTCACTACTGAATAATTTTTTTTTTTATAGCTATCTACAAATCCGTAGTTTTGTCCGTAAAACAAGTTTTCACTCCCTAATCAACATTTTTTTCAGATATCTACAGATCCGTAGTTTGGTTCGTAAAACACATTTTCACTACCGAATCAAAGTTTTAAAAAAAAATATCTACAGATCCGTAGTTTTGTTTGTAAAATAAATGTTCACTCCTGAATCAATTTTTTTTTTAGCTATCTACAGATCTGTAGTTTTGTTCGTAAAACAAGTTTTCACTCCCTAATCAACATTTTTTTCAGATATATGCAGATTCGTAGTTTGGTTCGTAAAACACATTTTCACTACCGAATCAAAGTTAAAAAAAAAAAAAATCTACAGATTTGTAGTTTTGTTCGTAAAATAAAATTTGCCTCCCGAATCAACTTCTTCTTCTTTTTTAGATATCTACAGATAAGTAGTTTTTTTGTAAAATACATTTTCACTCCCGAATCAACATTTTTTTTTAGATATCTACAGATCCGTAGTTTTGTTCGTAAAATAATTGTTCACTCCCGTATTAAATTATTTTTTCGATATCTACAGATCCGTAGTTTTGGTCGTGAAATAAATGTTCAATATCGAATCAACATTTTTTTTTAGATATTTACACATAAATAGTTTTGTTCGTATAATATATTTTCACTCCCGAATCAACTTTTTTTTTTAGATATCTGCAGGTCCGTAGTTTTGTTCGTAAAATAAATGTTCACTCCTGAATCAACTTTTTTTTTTTTGATATTTACAGATCCGTAGTTTTGTTCGTAAAATAAATGTTCACTACTGAATAATTTTTTTTTTTATAGCTATCTACAAATCCGTAGTTTTGTCCGTAAAACAAGTTTTCACTCCCTAATCAACATTTTTTTCAGATATCTACAGATCCGTAGTTTGGTTCGTAAAACACATTTTCACTACCGAATCAAAGTTTTAAAAAAAAATATCTACAGATCCGTAGTTTTGTTTGTAAAATAAATTTTCACTCCCGAATCAACTTCTTCTTCTTTTTTAGATATCTGCAGGTCCGTAGTTTTGTTCGTATAATACATTTCCACTCCCGAATCAACATTTTTTTTTAGATATCTACAGATACGTAGTTTTGTTCGTAAAATAAATGTTCACTCTGGAATAAAAAAATTTAATAGCTATCTACAGATCTGTAGTTTGGTTCGTAAAACAAATTTTCACTCCCTAATCAACATTTTTTTCAGATATCTACAGATCCGTAGTTTGGTTCGTAAAACACATTTTCACTACCGAATCAAAGTTTAAAAAAAAAATATCTACAGATCTGTAGTTTTGTTTGTAAAATAAATTTTCACTCCCGAATCAACTTCTTCTTCTTTTTTAGATATCTACAGATAAGTAGTTTTTTTGTAAAATACATTTTCACTCCTGAATCAACATTTTTTTTAGATACCTACAGATCCGTAGTTTTGTTCGTAAGACAACTTTTCACTCCCTAATCAACATATTTTTTTCAGATATTTACAAATCCGTAGTTTTTTTGTAAAATACATTTTCACTCCCGAATCAACATTTTTTTTTAGATATCTACAGATCCGTAGTTTTGTTCGTAAAATAATTGTTCACTCCCGTATGAAATTATTTTTTAGATATCTACAGATCCGTAGTTTTGTTCGTGAAATAAATGTTCAATCTCGAATCAACATTTTTTTTTAGATATCTACAGATGAATAGTTTTCTTTGTATAATATATTTTCACTCCCGAATCAACTTTTTTTTTTAGATATCTGCAGGTCCGCAGTTTTGTTCGTAAAATAAATGTTCACTACTGAATCAATTTTTTTTATAGCTATCTACAAATCCGTAGTTTTGTCTGTATAACAAGTTTTCACTCCCTAATCAACATTTTTTTCAGATATCTACAGATCTGTAGTTTGGTTCGTAAAACACATTTTCACTACGGAATCAAAGTTTAAAAAAAAAAATCTACAGATCTGTAGTTTTGTTTGTAAAATAAATTTTCACTCCCGAATCAACTTCTTCTTCTTTTTTAGATATCTACAGATAAGTAGTTTTTTTGTAAAATACATTTTCACTCCTGAATCAACATTTTTTTTTAGATATCTACAGATCCGTAGTTTTGTTCGTAAGACAACTTTTCACTCCCTAATCAACATAATTTTTTCAGATATTTACAAATCCGTAGTTTTGTTACTAAAACAAATTTTCACTACCAAATCAACGTTTTTTTAAAAATATCTACAGATCCATAGTTTTGTTCGTAAAATGAATTTTCAATCCCGAGTCAACTTTTTTTTAATTTTTAGTGTTTTACATTTAGAAAAAAATCACAATATATATATATTGTAATGCGCCTTATAACCCGGTGCGCCTTTTGTATGAAAAAAGACCTGACTAGACCCGCTCATCGGCAGTGCGCCTTATGGTCCTACGGTCCAGAAAATACGATACATTTAGTAACCACCCTTTGGCGGGCCAAACCAAATGACATGACCTGCCAAAGTTGGCAGGTCATACATTTTCACTCCTGAATCAATTTTTTTTGGAAATATCTACAGATCCGTAGTTTTGTTCGTAAAATACATTTCCACTCCAAAATCAATTTTTTTTGGAGATATCTACAGATCCGTAGTTTTGTTCGTAAAATACATTTCCACTCCAAAATCTAAATTTTTTCTTAGATATCTACAGATCTGTAGTTTTGTTCGTAAAATACATTTTCACTCCCGAATCAACATTTTTTTAGATATCTACAGATCCCCAAAAAAAAAAGAAAGAAAAAAAAAAATCAACAGATCCCTCCTCTCTGAGCTGCCACCTTAACGTGGTAGAGGAGTTTGCGTGTCCCAATGATCCTAGGAGCTATGTTGTCCGGGGGCTTTATGCCCCCTGGTAGGGTCTCCCAAGACAAACTGGTCCTAGGTGAGGGATCAGACAAAGAGCGGCTCGAAGACCTCCATGAATAATAAAAAACAAGGACCCAGATTTCCCTCGCCCGGACGCGGGTCACCGGGGCCCCCCTCTGGAGCCAGGCCCGGAGGTGGGGCACGATGGCGAGCGCCTGGTGGCCGGGCCTGTCCCCATGGGGCCCGGCCGGGCACAGCCCGAAGAGGCAACGTGGGTCCCCCCTCCAATGGGCTCACCACCCATAGCAGGGGTCATAGAGGTCGGGTGCGATGTGAGCTGGGCGGCAGCCGAAGGCAGGGCACTTGGCGGTCCGATCCTCGGCTACAGAAGCTAGCTCTTGGGACGTGGAACGTCACCTCGCTGGGGGGGAAGGAGCCTGAGCTAGTGCGCGAGGTGGAGAAGTTCCGGCTAGATATAGTCGGACTCACTTCGACGCACAGCAAGGGCTCTGGAACCAGTTCCCTCGAGAGGGGCTGGACTCTCTTCCACTCTGGCGTTGCCGGCAGTGAGAGGCGACGGGCTGGGGTGGCAATTCTTCAGAGCCTGTACGTTGGAGTTCAACCCGGTGGACGAGAGGGTAGCTTCCCTCCGCCTTCGGGTGGGGGAACGGGTCCTGACTGTGGTTTGCGCTTACGCGCCAAACCGCAGCTCAGAGTATCCACCCTTTTTGGATTCACTCGAGGGAGTACTTGAGAGTGCTCCCCCGGGTGATTCCCTCATGCTACTGGGGGACTTCAATGCTCATGTTGGCAACGACAGTGAAACCTGGAGAGGCGTGATTGGGAAGAATGGCTGCCCGGATCTGAACCCGAGCGGTGTTTTGTTATTGGACTTTTGTGCCCGTCACAGATTGTCCATAACAAACACCATGTTCAAACATAAGGGTGTCCATATGTGCACTTGGCACCAGGACACCCTAGGCCGCAGTTCCATGATCGACTTTGTAGTTGTGTCATCGGATTTGCGGCCTCATGTTTTGGACACTCGGGTGAAGAGAGGGGCGGAGCTTTCTACCGATCACCACCTGGTGGTGAGTTGGCTGCGATGGTGGGGGAGGATGCCGGACAGACCTGGCAGGCCCAAACGCATTGTGAGGGTTTGCTGGGAACGTCTGGCAGAGTCTCCTGTCAGAGAGAGTTTCAATTCCCACCTCCGGAAGAACTTTGAACATGTCACGAGGGAGGTGCTGGACATTGAGTCCGAATGGACCATGTTCCGCGCCTCTATTGTCGAGGCGGCTGATTGGAGCTGTGGCCGCAAGGTAGTTGGTGCTTGTCGTGGCGGTAATCCTAGAACCCGTTGGTGGACACCGGCGGTGAGGGATGCTGTCAAGCTGAAGAAGGAGTCCTATCGGGTTCTTTTGGCTCATAGGACTCCTGAGGCAGCGGACAGGTACCGACAGGCCAAGCGGTGTGCGGCTTCAGCGGTCGCAGAGGCAAAAACTCGGACATGGGAGGAGTTCGGGGAAGCCATGGAAAACGACTTCCGGACGGCTTCGAAGCAATTCTGGACCACCATCCGCCGCCTCAGGAAGGGGAAGCAGTGCACTATCAACACCGTGTATGGCGGGGATGGTGTTCTGCTGACCTCGACTGCGGATGTTGTGGATCGGTGGAGGGAATACTTCGAAGACCTCCTCAATCCCACCAACACGTCTTCTTATGAGGAAGCAGTGCCTGGGGAGTCTGTGGTGGGCTCTCCTATTTCTGGGGCTGAGGTTGCTGAGGTAGTTAAAAAGCTCCTCGGTGGCAAGGCCCCAGGGGTAGATGAGATCCGCCCGGAGTTCCTTAAGGCTCTGGATGCTGTGGGGCTGTCTTGGTTGACAAGACTCTGCAGCATCGCGTGGACATCGGGGGCGGTACCTCTGGATTGGCAGACCGGGGTGGTGGTTCCTCTCTTTAAGAAGGGGAACCGGAGGGTGTGCTCTAACTATCGTGGGATCACACTCCTCAGCCTTCCCGGTAAGGTCTATTCAAGTGTACTGGAGAGGAGGCTACGCCGGATAGTCGAACCTCGGATTCAGGAGGAACAGTGTGGTTTTCGTCCTGGTCGTGGAACTGTGGACCAGCTCTATACTCTCGGCAGGGTCCTTGAGGGTGCATGGGAGTTTGCCCAACCAGTCTACATGTGTTTTGTGGACTTGGAGAAGGCATTCGACCGTGTCCCTCGGGAAGTCCTGTGGGGAGTGCTCAGAGAGTATGGGGTATCGGACTGTCTGATTGTGGCAGTCCGCTCCCTGTATGCTCAGTGCCAGAGCTTGGTCCGCATTGCCGGCAGTAAGTCGGACACGTTTCCAGTGAGGGTTGGACTCCGCCAAGGCTGCCCTTTGTCACCGATTCTGTTCATAACTTTTATGGACAGAATTTCTAGGCGCAGTCAAGGCGTTGAGGGGATCTGGTTTGGTGGCTGCAGGATTAGGTCTCTGCTTTTTGCAGATGATGTGGTCCTGATGGCTTCATCTGGCCAGGATCTTCAGCTCTCACTGGATCGGTTCGCAGCCGAGTGTGAAGCGACTGGGATGAGAATCAGCACCTCCAAGTCCGAGTCCATGGTTCTCGCCCGGAAAAGGGTGGAGTGCCATCTCCGGGTTGGGGAGGAGATCTTGCCCCAAGTGGAGGAGTTCAAGTACCTCGGAGTCTTGTTCACGAGTGAGGGAAGAGTGGATCGTGAGATCGACAGGCGGATCGGTGCGGCGTCTTCAGTAATGCGGACGCTGTATCGATCCGTTGTGGTGAAGAAGGAGCTGAGCCGGAAGGCAAAGCTCTCAATTTACCGGTCGATCTACGTTCCCATCCTCACCTATGGTCATGAGCTTTGGGTTATGACCGAAAGGACAAGATCACGGGTACAAGCGGCCGAAATGAGTTTCCTCCGCCGGGTGGCGGGGCTCTCCCTTAGAGATAGGGTGAGAAGCTCTGTCATCCGGGAGGAGCTCAAAGTAAAGCCACTGCTCCTCCACATTGAGAGGAGCCAGATGAGGTGGTTCGGGCATCTGGTCAGGATGCCACCCGAACGCCTCCCTAGGGAGGTGTTTAGGGCACGTCCGACCGGTAGGAGGCCGCGGGGAAGACCCAGGACACGTTGGGAAGACTATGTCTCCCGGCTGGCCTGGGAACGCCTCGGGGTCCCACAGGAAGAGCTGGACGAAGTGGCTGGGGAGAGGGAAGTCTGGGCTTCCCTGCTTAAGTTGCTGCCCCCGCGACCCGACCTCGGATAAGCGGAAGAAGATGGATGGATGGATGGATCTACAGATCCGTAGTTTTGTTCGTAAAATAATTGCTCACTCCAGTATTCAATTATTTTTTAGATATCTACAGATCCGTAGTTTTGTTCGTGAAATAAATGTTCAATCTTGAATCAACATTTTTTTTAGATATCTACAGATAAATAGTTTTGTTCGTATAATATATTTTCACTCCCGAATCAACTTTTTTTTTAGATATCTGCAGGTCTGTAGTTTTGTTCGTAAAATAAATGTTCACTCCTGAATCAACTTTTTTTTTTTTAGATATCTACAGATCCGTAGTTTTGTTCGTAAAACAAGTATTCACTCCCTAATCAACATTTTTTTCAGATATCTACAGATCCGTAGTTTGGTTCGTAAAACACATTTTCACTACCGATTCAAAGTTAAAAAAAAAGATATCTACAGATCTGTAGTTTTGTTCGTAAAATAAATTTTCATTCCCGAATGAACTTACTTTTTTTTTAGATATCTACAGATAAGTAGTTTTTTTGTAAAATACATTTTTACTCCTGAATCAACATTTTTTTTTAGATATCTACAGATCCGTAGTTTTGTTCGTAAGATAACTTTTCACTCCCTAATCAACATATTTTTTTTCAGATATTTACAAATCCGTAGTTTTGTTACTAAAACAAATTTTCACTACCAAATCAACGTTTTTTTTAAAAATATCTACAGATCCATAGTTTTGTTTGTAAAACAAATTTTCACTCCCTAATCAACATTTTTTTCAGATATCTACAGATCCGTAGTTTGGTTCGTAAAACACATTTTCACTACGGAATCAAAGTTTAAAAAAAAAAATCTACAGATCTGTAGTTTTTTTTTCGTAAAATCAATTTTCACTCCCGAATCAACTTCTTCTTCTTTTTTAGATATCTACAGATAAGTAGTTTTTTTGTCAAATACATTTTCACTCCTGAATCAACATTTTTTTTTTAGATATCTACAGATCCGTAGTTTTGTTCGTAAGACAACTTTTCACTCCCTAATCAACATTTTTTTTCAGATATTTACAAAACCGTAGTTTTGTTACTAAAACAAATTTTCACTACCAAATCAACGTTTTTTTTAAAAATATCTACAGATCCATAGTTTTGTTCGTAAAACAAATTTTCACTCCCTAATCAACATTTTTTTCAGATATCTACAGATCCGTAGTTTGGTTCGTAAAACACATTTTCACTACCGAATCAAAGTTTAAAAAAAAAAAATCTACGGATCTGTAGTTTTTTTCGTAAAATCAATTTTCACTCCCGAATCAACTTCTTTTTCTTTTTTAGATATCTACAGATAAGTAGTTTTTTTGTAAAATACATTTTCACTCCTGAATCAACATTTTTTTTTAGATATCTACAGATACGTAGTTTTGTTCGTAAAACAACTTTTCACTCCCTAATCAACAATTTTTTCAGATATTTACAAATCCGTAGTTTTGTTACTAAAACAAATTTTCACTACCGAATCAACGTTTTTTAAAAATATCTACAGATCCATAGTTTTGTTTGTAAAATGAATTTTCAATCCCGAATTTTTTTTAATGTTTTACATTTAGAAAAAAAAAATCACAATATATATATATTGTAATGCGCCTTATAACCCGGTGCACCTTTTGTATGAAAAAAGACCTGACTAGCATACTTGCCAACCTTGAGACCTCCAATTTCGGGAGGTGGGGGGTGGGGGCGTGGTTGGGGGCGGGGGCGTGGTTAAGAGGGGAGGAGAATATTTACAGCTAGAATTCACCAAGTCAAGTATTTCATATATATATATATATATATATATATATATATATATATATATATATATATATATATATATATATATATATATATACATCCCCGCGACCCCGAAGGGAATAAGCGGTAGAAAATGGATGGATGGATGGATGGATATATATATATATATATATATATATATATATATATATATATATATATATAAGAAATACTTGACTTTCAGTGAATTCTAGCTATAAATATATATTTATTTTATTATATATATATATATATATATATATATATATATATATATATATATATATATATATATATATATATATATATATATATATTTAAAAATAAAATAAATACTTGAATTTCAGTGTTCATTTATTTACACATATACACACACAACACTCATCTACTCATTGTTGAGATAAGGGTTGAATTGTCCATCCTTGTTCTATTCTCTGTCACTATCTTTCTAACCATGCTGAACACCCTCTCTGATGATGCATTGCTGTGTGGCACGCACAAAAGTGCTTTCATCAAATGCACTAGATGGCAGTATTGTCCTGTTTAAGAGTGTCACAACATTGCTGTTTACGGCAGACGAACTGCTTTACTGTAGACGAAAACGTGACTGCTGTTGTTGTGTGTTGTTACCGCGCTGGGAGGACGTTAATGAAACTGCCTAACAATAAACCCACATAAGAAACCAAGAACTCGCCCTTGATCATTCTACAGTTATAATGATTGGGCAGGCACGTTGTTTATATTGTGGGAAAGCGGACTCAGGTCCGCATGGAGCTGGAGGGGGCATGGCCTCCAGCTCGCCTGAATTTCGGGAGATTTTCGGGAGAAAATTTGTCCCGGGAGGTTTTCGGGAGCGGCGCTGAATTTCGGGAGTCTCCCGGAAAATCCGGGAGGGTTGGCAAGTATGGACTAGACCCGCTCATCGGCAGTGCGCCTTATGGTCCTATGGTCCAGAAAATACGATACATTTAGTAACCACCCTTTGGCGGGCCAAACCAAATGACATGACCTGCCAAAGTTGGCCCCCGGGGGCCCCACTTTGGGCATCCAGATTCAAACTTTTCACATTAGAAATGGTCTTTTTTCAATGTTTTCTGTTGTTTGTTTTCATTAGTTTGATGGTATTTTTAGAATATGCTCCAGGCCAATAAAAAGCAAGCCATGACACGAGTCAGCCTGAGTTACTGTCAAGATGCTCCCCACCTTCCACCCTGGAAGCACTTACTCCATCTTTCCTCCGTCCCCTCCTACGTTACCTCGGAATTAGTCCCAGACACTTTTAAAATGTCACATCCTCCCCGAGAGCGAAGGAGGTCGTTCCCATAAAGACTTGGAGGGAGTTAAAAGAGCGAGCGGAGAGGTGGGTGGCCACTGTAAATCATCCTCCCTGCGCTCGCCAATTGTTTGTCTTGCTAACCCGATTAAAGGAGAGTCGGAGAGAGTTTGGAGGAGTGAGCTGACATGCTAAGAAATAACATGATGAAAAGAATCCATGAATGGCAATTAGGATGTCAAACAGGTCTTCCTGCTAGCAGAGCAACTTGCTAACCAGGTTGTTTCCTTCAGTTGGTAAAAGGTGTGTCAGTCTGAGGTCGCCAATAACTGCCGATCCATGTGGGACAGGAACCAAGTTCACGGGTCCTGATGGAAGACTCGGATCTGAGACACAGTCTTTTGGGGTACATCAACACAACCCAATGAGAAACCATTCAACAGATGATACTCTTCACTCAACCTGCTCTTTGTAGAAGCAGATTGTTGATACACTTCTAGTATCAGATACTACTAGTCTGTGCAGGTGTATCGATACACTTCTTGTATCAGATACTACTAGTCTGTGCAAGTGCGTCAATACACTTCTTGTATCAGATACTACTGGTCTGAGCAGGTGTATCGATACACTTCTTGTATCGGATACTACTAGTCTGTGCAGGTGTATCGATACACTTCTTGTATCAGATACTACTAGTTTGTGCAGATGTACTGATGCACTTCTTGTATCAGATATTACTAGTCTGTGCGGGTGTATTGATACACTTCATGTATCAGATACTACTAGTCTGTGCAGGTGTATCGATACACTTCTTGTATCAGATACTACTAGTCTGTGCAGGTGTATCGATACACTTCTTGTATCAGATACTACTAGTCTGTGCAGGTGTATCGATACACTTCTTGTATCGGATACTACTAGTCTGTGCAGGTGTATCGATACACTTCTTGTATCAGATACTACTAGTTTGTGCAGATGTACTGATGCACTTCTTGTATCAGATATTACTAGTCTGTGCGGGTGTATTGATACACTTCATGTATCAGATACTACTAGTCTGTGCAGGTGTATCGATACACTTCTTGTATCAGATACTACTAGTCTGTGCAGGTGTATCGATACACTTCTTGTATCAGATACTACTAGTCTGTGCAGGTGTATCGATACACTTCTTGTATCAGATACTACTAGTCTGTGCAGGTGTATAGATACGTTTCTTGTATCAGATACTAGTAGTTTGTGCAAGTGCATCAATACACTTCTTGTATCAGATACTACTAGTTTGTGCAAGTGTATCGATACACTTCTTGTATCAGATACTACTAGTCTGTGCAGGTGTATCGATACACTTCTTGTATCAGATACTACTAGTCTGTGCAGGTGTATCGATACACTTCTTGTATCAGATACTACTAGTCTGTGCAAGTGTATCAATACACTTCTTGTATCAGATACTACTAGTTTGTGCAGATGTACTGATGCACTTCTTGTATCAGATACTGCTAGTCTGTGCAGGTGTATAGATACGCTTCTTGTATCAGATACTACTAGTTTGTGCGGGTGTATCGATACACTTCTTGTATCAGATACTACTAGTCTATGCGAGTGCATCAATACACTTCTTGTATCAGATACTACTAGTCTGTGCAAGTGCATCAATACACTTCTTGTATCAGATACTACTAGTCTGTGCGGGTGTATCGATACACTTCTTGTATCAGATACTACTAGTTTGTGCGAGTGCATCAATACACTTCTTGTATCAGATATTACTAGTCTGTGCAGGTGTATCGATACACTTCTTGAATCAGATACTACTAGTCTGTGCAGGTGCATCAATACACTTCTTGTATCAGATACTACTAGTTTGTGCAAGTGTATCGATACACTTCTTGTATCAGATACTACTAGTCTGTGCAGGTGTATAGATATGCTTCTTGTATCAGATACTACTAGTTTGTGCAAGTGTATCGATACACTTCTTGTATCAGATACTGCTAGTCTGTGCAGGTGTATAGATACGCTTCTTGTATCAGATACTACTAGTTTGTGCGGGTGTATCGATACACTTCTTGTATCAGATACTACTAGTCTATGCGAGTGCATCAATACACTTCTTGTATCAGATACTACTAGTCTGTGCAAGTGCATCAATACACTTCTTGTATCAGATACTACTAGTCTGTGCGGGTGTATCGATACACTTCTTGTATCAGATACTACTAGTTTGTGCGAGTGCATCAATACACTTCTTGTATCAGATATTACTAGTCTGTGCAGGTGTATCGATACACTTCTTGAATCAGATACTACTAGTCTGTGCAGGTGCATCAATACACTTCTTGTATCAGATACTACTAGTTTGTGCAAGTGTATCGATACACTTCTTGTATCAGATACTACTAGTCTGTGCAAGTGCATCAATACACTTCTTGTATCAGATACTACTAGTCTGTGCAGGTGTATCGATACACTTCTTGTATCAGATACTACTAGTCTGTGCAGGTGTATCGATACACTTCTTGTATCGGATACTACTAGTCTGTGCAGGTGTATCGATACACTTCTTGTATCAGATACTACTAGTTTGTGCAGATGTACTGATGCACTTCTTGTATCAGATATTACTAGTCTGTGCGGGTGTATTGATACACTTCATGTATCAGATACTACTAGTCTGTGCAGGTGTATCGATACACTTCTTGTATCAGATACTACTAGTCTGTGCAGGTGTATCGATGCACTTCTTGTATCAGATACTTCTAGTCTGTGCAGGTGTATAGATACGTTTCTTGTATCAGATACTACTAGTTTGTGCGAGTGCATCAATACACTTCTTGTATCAGATACTACTAGTTTGTGCAAGTGTATCGATACACTTCTTGTATCAGATACTACTAGTCTGTGCAGGTGTATCGATACACTTCCTGTATCAGATACTACTAGTCTGTGCAAGTGTATCGATACACTTCTTGTATCAGATACTACTAGTTTGTGCAGATGTACTGATGCACTTCTTGTATCAGATACTACTAGTTTGTGCAGGTGTATAGATACGCTTCTTGTATCAGATACTACTAGTTTGTGCGAGTGCATCAATACACTTCTTGTATCAGATACTACTAGTTTGTGCAAATGCATCAATACACTTCTTGTATCAGATACTACTAGTCTGTGCAGGTGTATCAATACACTTCTTGTATCAGATACTAGTCTGTGCGAGTGCATCAACACAGTTCTTGTATCAGATACTACTAGTCTGTGCAAGTGTATCGATACACTTCTTGTATCAGATACTACTAGTCTGTGCAGGTGTATAGATACGTTTCTTGTATCAGATACTAGTAGTTTGTGCAAGTGCATCAATACACTTCTTGTATCAGATACTACTAGTTTGTGCAAGTGTATCGATACACTTCTTGTATCAGATACTACTAGTCTGTGCAGGTGTATCGATACACTTCTTGTATCAGATACTACTAGTCTGTGCAGGTGTATCGATACACTTCTTGTATCAGATACTACTAGTCTGTGCAAGTGTATCAATACACTTCTTGTATCAGATACTACTAGTTTGTGCAGATGTACTGATGCACTTCTTGTATCAGATACTGCTAGTCTGTGCAGGTGTATAGATACGCTTCTTGTATCAGATACTACTAGTTTGTGCGGGTGTATCGATACACTTCTTGTATCAGATACTACTAGTCTATGCGAGTGCATCAATACACTTCTTGTATCAGATACTACTAGTCTGTGCAAGTGCATCAATACACTTCTTGTATCAGATACTACTAGTCTGTGCGGGTGTATCGATACACTTCTTGTATCAGATACTACTAGTTTGTGCAAGTGCATCAATACACTTCTTGTATCAGATACTACTAGTCTGTGCAGGTGTATCAATACACTTCTTGTATCAGATACTAGTCTGTGCGAGTGCATCAACACAGTTCTTGTATCAGATACTACTAGTCTGTGCAAGTGTATCGATACACTTCTTGTATCAGATACTACTAGTTTGTGCGGGTGTATCGATACACTTCTTGTATCAGATACTACTAGTCTATGCGAGTGCATCAATACACTTCTTGTATCAGATACTACTAGTCTGTGCAAGTGCATCAATACACTTCTTGTATCAGATACTACTAGTCTGTGCGGGTGTATCGATACACTTCTTGTATCAGATACTACTAGTTTGTGCGAGTGCATCAATACACTTCTTGTATCAGATATTACTAGTCTGTGCAGGTGTATCGATACACTTCTTGAATCAGATACTACTAGTCTGTGCAGGTGCATCAATACACTTCTTGTATCAGATACTACTAGTTTGTGCAAGTGTATCGATACACTTCTTGTATCAGATACTACTAGTCTGTGCAAGTGCATCAATACACTTCTTGTATCAGATACTACTAGTCTGTGCAGGTGTATCGATACACTTCTTGTATCAGATACTACTAGTCTGTGCAGGTGTATCGATACACTTCTTGTATCGGATACTACTAGTCTGTGCAGGTGTATCGATACACTTCTTGTATCAGATACTACTAGTTTGTGCAGATGTACTGATGCACTTCTTGTATCAGATATTACTAGTCTGTGCGGGTGTATTGATACACTTCATGTATCAGATACTACTAGTCTGTGCAGGTGTATCGATACACTTCTTGTATCAGATACTACTAGTCTGTGCAGGTGTATCGATACACTTCTTGTATCAGATACTTCTAGTCTGTGCAGGTGTATAGATACGTTTCTTGTATCAGATACTACTAGTTTGTGCGAGTGCATCAATACACTTCTTGTATCAGATACTACTAGTTTGTGCAAGTGTATCGATACACTTCTTGTATCAGATACTACTAGTCTGTGCAGGTGTATCGATACACTTCCTGTATCAGATACTACTAGTCTGTGCAAGTGTATCGATACACTTCTTGTATCAGATACTACTAGTTTGTGCAGATGTACTGATGCACTTCTTGTATCAGATACTACTAGTTTGTGCAGGTGTATAGATACGCTTCTTGTATCAGATACTACTAGTTTGTGCGAGTGCATCAATACACTTCTTGTATCAGATACTACTAGTTTGTGCAAGTGCATCAATACACTTCTTGTATCAGATACTACTAGTCTGTGCAGGTGTATCAATACACTTCTTGTATCAGATACTAGTCTGTGCGAGTGCATCAACACAGTTCTTGTATCAGATACTACTAGTCTGTGCAAGTGTATCGATACACTTCTTGTATCAGATACTACTAGTCTGTGCAGGTGTATAGATACGTTTCTTGTATCAGATACTAGTAGTTTGTGCAAGTGCATCAATACACTTCTTGTATCAGATACTACTAGTTTGTGCAAGTGTATCGATACACTTCTTGTATCAGATACTACTAGTCTGTGCAGGTGTATCGATACACTTCTTGTATCAGATACTACTAGTCTGTGCAGGTGTATCGATACACTTCTTGTATCAGATACTACTAGTCTGTGCAAGTGTATCAATACACTTCTTGTATCAGATACTACTAGTTTGTGCAGATGTACTGATGCACTTCTTGTATCAGATACTGCTAGTCTGTGCAGGTGTATAGATACGCTTCTTGTATCAGATACTACTAGTTTGTGCGGGTGTATCGATACACTTCTTGTATCAGATACTACTAGTCTATGCGAGTGCATCAATACACTTCTTGTATCAGATACTACTAGTCTGTGCAAGTGCATCAATACACTTCTTGTATCAGATACTACTAGTCTGTGCGGGTGTATCGATACACTTCTTGTATCAGATACTACTAGTTTGTGCAAGTGCATCAATACACTTCTTGTATCAGATACTACTAGTCTGTGCAGGTGTATCAATACACTTCTTGTATCAGATACTAGTCTGTGCGAGTGCATCAACACAGTTCTTGTATCAGATACTACTAGTCTGTGCAAGTGTATCGATACACTTCTTGTATCAGATACTACTAGTCTGTGCAGGTGTATCGATACACTTCTTGTATCAGATACTACTAGTTTGTGCAGATGTACTGATGCACTTCTTGTATCAGATACTGCTAGTCTGTGCAGGTGTATAGATACGCTTCTTGTATCAGATACTACTAGTTTGTGCGAGTGCATCAATACACTTCTTGTATCAGATACTACTAGTCTGTGCAGGTGTATCGATACACTTCTTGTATCAGATACTACTAGTTTGTGCAAGTGCATCAATACACTTCTTGTATCAGATACTACTAGTCTGTGCGAGTGCATCAACACACTTCTTGTATCAGATACTACTAGTCTGTGCAGGTGTATCGATACACTTCTTTATCAGATACTACTAGTCTGTGCAGGTGTATCGATACACTTCTTGTATCAGATACTACTAGTTTGTGCAGGTGCATCGATACACTTCTTGTATCAGATACTACTAGTCTGTGCAGGTGTATCAATACACTTCTTGTATCAGATACTACTAGTCTGTGCAGGTGTCTCGATACGCTTCTTGTATCAGATAATACTAGTCTGTGTGAGTGCATCAATACACTTCTTGAATCAGATACTACTAGTCTGTGCAGGTGTATCGATACACTTCTTTATCAGATACTACTAGTCTGTGCAGGTGTATCAATACACTTCTTGTATCAGATACTACTAGTCTGTGCAGGTGTCTCGATACGCTTCTTGTATCAGATACTACTAGTCTGTGTGAGTGCATCAATACACTTCTTGAATCAGATACTACTAGTCTGTGCAGGTGTATCGATACACTTCTTGTATCAGATACTACTAGTCTGTGCAGGTGTATCGATACACTTCTTGTATCAGATACTACTACTTTGTGCGAGTGCATCAATACACTTCTTGTATCAGATATTACTAGTCTGTGCAGGTGTATCGATACACTTCTTGTATCAGATACTACTAGTCTGTGCAGGTGCATCAATACACTTCTTGTATCAGATACTACTAGTTTGTGCAAGTGTATCGATACACTTCTTGTATCAGATACTACTAGTCTGTGCAAGTGCATCAATACACTTCTTGTATCAGATACTACTAGTCTGTGCGGGTGTATCGATACACTTCTTGTATCAGATACTACTAGTCTGTGTAGGTGTATCAATACACTTCTAGTATCAGATACTACTAGTCTGTGCAGGTGTATCGATACACTTCTAGTATCAGATACTACTAGTCTGTGCGAGTGCATCAATACACTTCTTGTATCAGATACTACTAGTCTGTGCGAGTGTATCGATACACTTCTTGTATCAGATACTACTAGTCTGTGCAGGTGTATCGATACACTTCTTGTATCAAATACTACTAGTCTGTGCAGGTGTATCGATACACTTCTTGTATCAGATACTACTAGTCTGTGCAGGTGTATCGATACACTTCTTGTATCAGATACTACTAGTCTGTGCAGGTGTATCGATACACTTCTTGTATCAGATACTACTAGTCTGTGCAGGTGTATTGATACACTTCTTGTATCAGATACTACGAGTCTGTGCAAGTGCATCAATACACTTCTTGTATCAGATACTACTAGTCTGTGCAGGTGTATCGATACACTTCTTGTATCAGATACTACTAGTCTGTGCAGGTGTATCAATACACTTCTAGTATCAGATACTACTAGTCTGTGCAGGTGTATCGATACACTTCTAGTATCAGATACTACTAGTCTGTGCGAGTGCATCAATACACTTCTTGTATCAGATACTACTAGTCTGTGCGAGTGTATCGATACACTTCTTGTATCAGATACTACTAGTCTGTGTAGGTGTATCGATACACTTCTTGTATCAAATACTACTAGTCTGTGCAGGTGTATCGATACACTTCTTGTATCAGATACTACTAGTCTGTGCAGGTGTATCGATACACTTCTTGTATCAGATACTACTAGTCTGTGCAGGTGTATCGATACACTTCTTGTATCAGATACTACTAGTCTGTGCAGGTGTATCGATACACTTCTTGTATCAGATACTGCTAGTCTGTGCAAGTGCATCAATACACTTCTTGTATCAGATACTACTAGTCTGTGCAGGTGTATCGATACACTTCTTGTATCAGATACTACTAGTCTGTGCAGGTGTATCGATACACTTCTTGTATCAGATACTACTAGTCTGTGCGAGTGCATCGATACACTTCTTGTATCAGATACTACTAGTTTGTGCAAGTGTATCAATACACTTCTTGTATCAGATACTACTAGTCTGTGCAGGTGTATCGATACACTTCTAGTATCAGATACTACTAGTCTGTGTGAGTGCATCAATACACTTCTTGTATCAGATACTACTAGTTTGTGCAGGTGTATCGATACACTTCTTGTATCAGATACTACTAGTTTGTGCAAGTGTATCGATACACTTCTTGTATCAGATACTACTAGTCTGTGCAGGTGTATCGATACACTTCTAGTATCAGATACTACTAGTCTGTGCGAGTGCATCAATACACTTCTTGTATCAGATACTACTAGTTTGTGCAGGTGTATCGATACACTTCTTGTATCAGATACTACTAGTTTGTGCAAGTGTATCGATACACTTCTTGTATCAGATACTACTAGTCTGTGCAAGTATATCAATACACTTCTTGTATCAGATACTACTAGTCTGTGCAGGTGTATCGATACGCTTCTTGTATCAGATAGTACTAGTTTGTGCGAGTGCGTCAATACACTTCTTGTATCAGACACTACTAGTCTGTGCGAGTGTATCGATACACTTCTTGTATCAGATTCTACTAGTCTGTGCAGGTGTATCGATACGCTTCTTGTATCAGATACTACTAGTTTGTGCGAGTGCATCGATACACTTCTTGTATCAGATACTACTAGTTTGTGCAAGTGTATCGATACACTTCTTGTATCAGATACTACTAGTCTGTGCAAGTGCATCAATACACTTCTTGTATCAGATACTACTAGTCTGTGCGGGTGTATTGATACACTTCTTGTATCAGATACTACTAGTCTGTGCAGGTGTATCAATACACTTCTTGTGTCGAATACTACTAGTTTGTGGGCGTGTATCAATACACTTTTTGTGTCGAATACTACTAGTTTGAGGGTGTGTATCCAATGTTGTTGTAGTCAAGTACTATGTCCTGTAAACCTTTCAGCAGACATAAAACCTCTCCAGAAAAGTGAGAATGGAGGACTTCCCGACTGTGTACTGTACATAAAGACACAGTCATGGAAGATCTTGCAAAAAAAGGTCAAAGTTGGACCCTCTTCAGCCACGTGATCCACAGCCACTGACAAGTCCCTTTCAGTCCGATTTTCTTTACCTGTCTGGGGCGGACCACTTCATCCCCCTTGTCTACCAACAATCACCCCTTTTCTTCCACCACTTACACTCCTGACAGGAGGGAGGGTCTGGCTGGGACCAAGGCATGGCACACAGTGTTGCACTGGGCCAAAGTCTGAGCCCCTGGGACTGGGCGTCTTGGCCCGAGCTATCTTATAACAGCCTTGACAAAAAGCCCGAGGCTCAGCCTTCAGGAAATCTGAGAGGTGGGGTATCTAGGCCGGCAAAGATGAACTTTGGACAACACATCTCGGGTATGCTGGACCATACCATGGTTTACACTAGATTGCCACTTTATATGTGGTCAATATGAAATCATCATACGTATGACATCATGACCATTTTAAAAAGGCTAGTTTTGTTCGTAGAATACATTTTTACCCCCGAATACATTTTTTTTCAGATGTCTACAGATCCGTAGTTTTGTTCGTAAAATACATTTTCACTACCGAATCAACTTTAGTTTTTTTTTAGATATCTACAGATAAGTAGTTTTTTTTCGTAAAATAAAATGTCACTCCTGAATCAACATTTTTTTTAGATATCTACAGATCCGTAGTTTTGTTCGTACAACAAGTTTTCACTCCCTAATCAACATTTTTTTCAGATATCTACAGATCCGTAATTTTGTTCGTAAAATAAATTTTCACTCCCGAATCAACATTTAAAAAAAAAAAAATCTACAGATAAGTTGTTTTGTTCGTAAAATACATTTTCACTCCCGAATCAACTTTTTTTTTTTTTTTTTTTAAAGATATCTACAGATCCGTAGTTTTGTTCGTAAAACAAGTTTTCACTCCCTATTCACCATTTCTTTTTCAGACATCTACAGATCTGTGGTTTTGTTCCTAAAATAAATTTTCACTACCGAATCAACGTTTTAAAAAGATCTCTGCAGATAAGTAGTTTTTTTCGTAAAATAAAATTTCACTCCCGAATCAACATTTTTTTTTCAGATATCAACAGATCCGTAGTTTTGTTTGTAAAATCCATTTTCACTCCCTAATCAACATTTTCTTCAGATATCTACAGATCAGTAGTTTTGTTCGTAAAACAAGTTTTCACTCCCTAATTAAATTTTTTTTCAGATATCTACAGATCCGTAGTTTTGTTCGTAAAATAAATTTTCACTCCCGAATCAACATTTAAAAAACAAGATATCTACAGATAAGTAGTTTTGTTCGTAAAATAAATTTTCACTCCCGAATCAACTTTTTTTTCTTTTTTTTTAGATATCTACAGATCCGTAGTTTTGTTCGTAAAACAAGTTTTCACTCCCTAATCACCATTTCTTTTTCAGATATCTACAGATCCGTGGTTTTGTTTGTAAAATCCATTTTCACTCCCTAATCAACATTTTTTTTCAGATATCTACAGATCAGTAGCTTTGTTCGTATAACAAGTTTTCACTCCCTAATTACATTTTTTTTATCAGATATCTACAGATCCGTGGTTTTGTTCCTAAAACAAATTTTCACTACCGAATCAACGTTTAAAAAAAATCTACAGATAAGTAGTTTTTTTCGTAAAATAAAATTTCACTCCCGAATCAACATTTTTTTTTCAGATATCTACAGATCCGTAGTTTTGTTTGTAAAATCCATTTTCACTTCCTAATCAACATTATTTTTCAGATATCAACGGATCCGTAGTTTTGTTCGTAAAATAAATTTTCACTCCCGAATCAACATTTAAAAAAAAAAAAAAAATCTACAGATAAGTAGTTTTGTTCGTAAAATAAATTTTCATTCCCGAATCAACTTGTTGTTTTTTTTCAGATATCTACAGATCCATGGTTTTGTTCCTAAAACAAATTTTCACTACCGAATCAACGTTTTAAAAAGATCTCTACAGATAAGTAGTTTTTTTTCGTAAAATAAAATTTCAGTCCCGAATCAACATTTTTTTTCAGATATCTACAGATCAGTAGTTTTGTTCGTAAAACAAGTTTTCACTCCCTAATTAAATTTTTTTTTATCAGATATCTACAGATCCGTGGTTTTGTTCCTAAAACAAATTTTCAATACCGAATCAAGGTTTTAAAAAAATATCTACAGATAAGTCGTTTTTTTCGTCAAATAAAATTTCACTCCCGAATCAACATTTTTTTTTCAGATATCTACAGATCCGTAGTTTAGTTTGTAAAATCCATTTTCACTTCCTAATCAACATTATTTTTCAGATATCAACGGATCCGTAGTTTTGTTCGTAAAATAAATTTTCACTCCCGAATCAACATTTAAAAAAAAAAAAAAAAATACAGATAAGTAGTTTTGTTCGTAAAATAAATTTTCACTCTCGAATCAACTTGTTTTTTTTCAGATATCTACAGATCCGTGGTTTTGTTCCTAAAACAAATTTTCACTACCGAATCAACGTTTTAAAAAGATCTCTACAGATAAGTAGTTTTTTTTGTAAAATAAAATTTCACTACCGAATCAACGTTTTAAAAAAATCTACAGATAAGTAGTTTTTTTCGTAAAATAAAATTTCACTCCCGAATAAACTTTTTTTTTTCAGATATCTACAGATCCGTAGTTTTGTGTGTAAAATCCATTTTCACTCCCTAATCAACATTATTTTTCAGATATCAACAGATCCGTAGTTTTGTTCGTAAAATACATTTTCACTCCCGAATCAACATTTAAAAAAAAAAAAATATCTACAGATAAGTAGTTTTGTTAGTAAAATACATTTTCACTCCCGAATCAACTTGTTGGTTTTTTTCAGATATCTACAGATCCGTGGTTTTGTTCCTAAAACAAATTTTCACTACCGAATCAACGTTTTAAAAAGATCTCTACAGATAAGTAGTTTTTTTCGTAAAATAAAATATCACTCCCGAATCAACATTTTTTTCAGATATCAACGGATCCGTAGTTTTGTTTGTAAAATCCATTTTCACTCCCTAATCAACATTTTTTTTCAGATATTTACAGATCTGTAGTTTTGTTCGTAAAATAAATTTTCACTCCCGAATCAACATTTAAAAAAAAAAAATATATCTACAGATAAGTAGTTTTGTTCGTAAAATAAATTTTCACTCCCGAATCAATTGTTGTTGTTTTTTCAGATATCTACAGATCCGTGGTTTTGTTCCGAAAACAAATTTTCACTACCGAATCAACGTTTAAAAAAAATATCTACAGATAAGTAATTTTTTTCGTAAAATAAAATTTCACTCCTGAATCAACATTTTTTCACAAATCTACAGATCCGTAGTTTTGTTTGTAAAATACATTTTCACTCCTGAATCAACATTTTTTTCAGATATTTACAGATCCGTAGTTTTGTTCGTAAAATAAATTTTCACTCCCGAATCAACATTTAAAAAAAAAAAAAAAATCTACAGATAAGTAGTTTTGTTCGTAAAATAAATTTTCACTCCCGAATCAATTGTTTTTTTTCAGATATCTACAAATCCGTGGTTTTGTTCCTAAAACAAATTTTCACTACCGAATCAACGTTTTAAAAAGATCAACATTTTTTTTTCAGATATCTACAGATCCGTAGTTTTGTTTGTAAAATCCATTTTCACTCCCTAATCAACATTATTTTTCAGATATCTACAGATCCGTAGTTTTTTTCGTAAAATAAAATTTCACTCCTGAATCAACTTGTTTTTTTTCAGATATCTACAGATCCGTGGTTTTGTTCCTAAAACAAATTTTCACTACCGAATCAAAGTTTTAAAAAGATCTCTATAGATAAGTAGTTTTTTTCGTAAAATAAAATTTCACTCCCGAATCAATTTTTTTTTTCCAGATATCAACAGATCCGTAGTTTTGTTTGTAAAATCCTTTTTCACTCCCTAATCAACATTTTTTTTCAGATATCTACAGATCAGTAGTTTTGTTCGTAAAACAAGTTTTCACTCCCTAATTAAAAATGTTTTTCAGATATCTACAGATCCGTGGTTTTGTTCCTAAAACAAATTTTCACTACCGAATCAACGTTTTAAAAAAATATCTACAGATAAGTAGTTTTTTTCGTAAAATTGTTTGTTTAACAACAAGGAATTTGACTTGGCAGACCGCGTTCTCTTTGTTCAATGTCTTCTCAATTGTTGCTGCTTATTGTAAAAGGTAACACAGGCAACAAGATATTCTGCCCTCCTTGAATGTTGCAATGTACTTTGCCAAATATGTAAACAATCCTTTGAATTAGAGGTGAAACAAAAATCATTTGAGGTGGTTTATTGATATTCCCCACAATGAAGTCACGGTAAAACAAAGCACACTAAATTAAGGACATTATATATACACAGGAAGTGCGCATGAATGTAGGAATCATATTAAATCAATAATACGGTTTGAAGTAAACTGAAAAAAGCAATACAATTATACGGGATGAAGGTTGAGCTCTAATGCCGCTAGCTTAATGCTAACGTACAATGGAGCAGCTCATTGACAGGCTAACTAAAATTAGCATGGCCAATCGCAGGGTATATATTTATAGAAACATTCACACTCACATTCGTACCTATGGACAATTTACAGTCTCTAACTAACCTAACGTTGGTATTCTTAGATTCAATATCCCTCTTCAAATCAAGACTCAAAACACGACTATTCCTGACTGCTTATTCATTGTAATCATCGTTTCTTCTCTATCTTTGTTGTTGTTTTTTATCCAATTTGATTTTATTGTTTTGATTTTGCACGGTGTCCTTGAGTGCCCAGAAAGGCGCCTTATAAATAACATTTATTATTATTATTATTCTTGCAATGTGGGAGAAAACTGGAGTACCTTGTGAAAACTCCCACGCACAGATGTCCCAACAGAGGTTCGAAGACGCTATCAACGCTATTTAAGACGTTATTGTCGGTAGCAATGTCAAAATGAGGGTAAAGAAGAAATGCATTATTCAGCTTGAAATAATGCCCTTTTTTTTTTCAAAATAAAGCATAGAGGAACATTTTTAGGATATTTAAGATGTTTAAACTTATTATGGCCAAAAGTACGTAAATAATAGACTATATAAGGTAGTATTGTCCCAATACCAATATTTTGGTACCGGAACCGGAATGCATCTCGATACTTTTCGGTACTTTTCTAACTGAAAGGAACCACAAAAAATTCCATTATTGGCTTTATTTTAATAAAAAAATCTTAGGATACATTAAACATATGTTTATTATTGTAAGTTTGTCCATAAATAAAATAGTGAACATACAAGACAACTTGTATTTTATTAGTAAGTAAATAAACAAAGGCTCCTAATTTGTCATGTCTGTGTAATCATGTTTTGTTTTAGTCATGTTTTGTTTAGTTATTGACTCTTTAGTTTCTGGCTTTTCACTCCCTTGTCTTGTTTCCATGATTACCCATTAGTTTCACCTGTTCCACGTTTGGACTCATTGTGCACTCTTGTTTGTCACCATAGCAACCCATTAGTTTTCACCTGTCACGTCACGCACCTGTTTCACGTTTTGAGTCACGCACCTGTTTTCGTTAATCATGTCTGTAGTATTTAAGTTCAGTGTTTTCAGTTTGTCTTGCTGGTGACATCCCCACATTTAGGCTCTGCACATTTCTGACTCTTTTTTCATGTCCATCGTTCACGCTGCTCCTTTTTGTCCATGCCAAGTAAGTTTGTTTATTAATGCTATAGTCTTTTGGTTTCATAGTTTGTTCTCCGCCACTGTGCGCGCTTTTCGTTTGTACTTTTTTTTGCTATAGTCTTTTGGCTTTTCGTTTGTACTTTTTTTGATATATTAAATAAATCATGTACTCACATTCCCGTCTCGCCCGAGCCAACTTTCCATTGCATTCCGGAAAAGCAAACACCCAGGACCAAGTCTTGACATAATTTATCTGCTGACATAGGCAGTAACATATTGTGTCTTTTTCCATTCTATTATTTTGTCAAAAATTATTAAAGACAAGTGGTAGAAAATGAATTATTAATCTACTTGTTCATTTACTGTTAATATCTGCTTACTTTCTCTTAGTTAAAATGTAATAATCACTTATTCTTCTGTTGTTTGGATGCTTTACATTAGTTTTGGATGATACCACAAATTTGGGTATCGAGCCGATACCAAGTCGTTACAGGATCATACATTGGTCATAATTGAAGTCCTCATGTGTCCAGGGACGTATTTCCTGAGTTTCTAAACATAATATACATTTAAAAAAAACCAAAGAAGATTTTGTGATGCTTAAAAAATATCCATGTAATCATATTGTAATCGACTAGATACGCTCTTGTACTTGGTATCATTACAGTTGATGTTTACATTGTGAAGCCGGTGAGCTACGGTGTGTAGTGAAGCATGTTTAGCTATTCCTCGTCCTGCAGGGATGATACTTGTAAGAAACTTAACTTTATTTGTCGCCATGGAGGCGAGGATTAGTGATTTAGAAGTAGCTAAAACACTTAGCCGCTAGCTAGCTAGTCATGTTTTAAAGCACCTCTTCCTGATGGATTGTATTGTGCTTCAACATAGGAGTATTATTATGGTGTGTGTATAAGGTAAGACATATTATCTGGTGTTTTGTTTTGCAATATTATGCAAAAGAAACTTTTATTACCTTCTGGTACCTGCTGATCTGTATTTGGGATCTGCATAAATCCTGAAAAATTGCGCGCCTTTGTAGTCTGTGCTGACGCCGTAGTCGATAAGCTTCTTTTTTTTCTGTTGCCATTTCTAATATAGAGTAGTGTAAAGTTCTTACTTAAATCTGTCAGTAAACTCGGCATGAAAACGCTAAAACATACCGGTGTAGTGAGTTTATATTATTCACCCAAGGTACTTTAGTTATTAGAGAGTTCCGGTTGGTGCGGTTTTTCAGCATTGTTGTTTCCGGATGAGGAGATGCTGCTCCGTTATTGATTGAAGTAAAGTCTGAATGTCATTAAAACAGTTAGCGCCATCTTTTGACACTTCTTCCACTCCCGTCCTTGCACGCTACACCGCTACAACAAAGATGACGGGGAGAAGACGCTGTCGAAGGTGAGCCACGTAAATAAGACCGCCCACAAAACGGCGCATCCGGAAGCGACTGTCAGAAAGCGGCTTGAAGATGATCTGTAAAACATAATCTATGCAATATTTTGACCAAAGAACCACCATTACATGTTATGTAGACCACAAGGAAGTGTTTACAATTTAGAATAAATAATAATAATATGACTCCTTTAATGCGCCCTATAATCCGGTGCGCCTTATATATGAAAAAAGATAAAAAATAGACCATTCATTGGCAGTGCGCCTTATAATCTGGTCTGGAAAATATGATACCTCCGAGTGGGGGAAGAGTGGATCGTGAGATCGACAGGTGGATCGGTGCGGCATCTTCAGTAATGCGGAGCCTGTATCGATCCGTCCTGGTGAAGAGGGAGCTGAGCCGGAAGGCAAAGCTTTCAATTTACCAGCCGATCTACGTACAAGCGGCTGAAATGAGTTTCCTCAGTCAGGTGGCGGGGCTCTCCCTTAGAGATAGGGTGAGAAGATCTGTCATTCGGGAGGATCTCAGAGTGAAACCGCTGCTCGTCCACATCGAGAGGAGCCAGATGAGGTGGTTCGAGCATCCGGTTAAGATGCCCCCCGGACGCCTCCCTTGGGCATACTTGCCAACCCTCCGGATTTTCCGGGAGACTCCCGAAATTCAGCGCCTCTCCCAAAAACCTCCCGGGACAAATTATCTCCCGAAATTCAGACGGACTCAATAAACGCCGTGCCTGCCCAATCACGTTATAACTGTAGAATGATGGAGGGCAAGTTCTTGGTTTCTTATGTGGGTTTATTGTTAGGCAGTTTCATTAACGTCCTCCCAGCGCGGTAACAACACACAACAACAGCAGTCACGTTTTCGTCTACCGTAAAGCAGTTCGTCTGCCGCAGGCCCAGCCCTAACCAATCTGGCGCCCTAGGCAAGATTTTAGGTGGCGCCCCCCCACATCGGCAGTGAAGTGTATATACTCACAAGAAACTGAATAGCTTTGTCTTTGACCTTTTTTTTTTACATACAACTATACCTAATATATAAAGGGGTGGAAAAGTGACTATTACCTGCAGGGCAAACATTAGCTAACCAGAAGGCAATAACAATGTAAACAAAAAACACCGGCTTAAAAGATCTAATACAAATGTCCCTGAGGAATGTAAGGTGGGAGTACTGTAATTACCTAACGTTACATTATTATTTTCCATAACAATTTAGCCCCCTCCACAATATTAACCCGACGTTAAAACAGAACTAGCTATTTATTGATTAGCAATTGCCGAATCATGTAACATTAGCTTAATGCTAAAAAGCCAGCTACTATCACATTCTGTAACAGACAAATAATTTCATGTAGGCTAACGTTACCTACCTGCTACCTCTGTCTTTTCTCATTTCTCCTCCTCTTCTTTTCTCTTTTTTCTTCCCTGGGCACCTGACAGTTTTGGCCGTTTTGACATCTTGTGTTGATTTTTTGATGTGGTGACGTCCAAAAAGAGTCATGATACCGGAAGGGAGGGGGCGCACCGTGCGGGGGGAGGGGGGGGCGTAATGTTGTAACAAATAATATTTCTAATAAATAGGCTTTACTTTGCATTTTAATTAACGTGGGATTATTTTTTGTATTTAGAAATCATAGTACCAACTTTTTTTTTTTTTTTTTTTTTCTCCAACATTTGTGGCACTGGCGTGGCGCCCCCTGATGGACGGCGCCCTTAGCATTTGCCTATACGGCCTATGCCACGGGCCGGCCCTGGTCTGCCGTAAACAGCAATGTTGTGACACTCTTAAACAGGACAATACTGCCATCTAGTGCATTTGATGAAAGCACTTTTGTGCGTGCCACACAGCAATGCACCATCAGAGAGGGTGTTCAGCATGGTTAGAAAAATAGTGACAGAGAATAGAACAAGGATGGACAATTCAACCCTTAACTCAACAAGTATATGTGTAAATAAATGAACACTGAAATTCAAGTATTTCTTTTATATATATATATATATATATATGAAATACTTGACTTGACTTAGCCACGCCCCCAACCACGCCCCCCCCCCCCACCTCCCGAAATCGGAGGTCTCAAGGTTGGCAAGTATGCCCTTGGGAGGTATTTAGGACTTGTCCGGCCAGTAGGCCACGGGGAAAAACAAGGATAAGTTGGGGAGACTACATCGCCCAGCTGGCCTATGAACACCTGGGACTCCCTGAACAAAGTGGCTTGGAGGAATGAAGTCTGGGCTTCTCTACCAAACCTCGGATAAGCGGGAAAAAAGATGGATGGATGGATAGAAACCCTGCATACAGTATCGCACCAAATCTTTCCAGTAACCGTTTTTAATGGAACATGTTTGTGGATAGTCTCATTAATCCAGGTCATTGTATTCTCACAACTGTTCAGTTAGTCTCATTCGAGCAAGCTTCATTAGTGTGATTGATTGATTGATTGAAACTTTTATTAGTAGATTGCACAGTACAGTACATATTCCGTACAATTGACCACTAAATGGTAACACCCCAATAAGTTTTTCAACTTGTTTAAGTCGGAGTACACGTAAATGAATTCATGGTACAAATATATACTATCAGCATAATACAGTCATCACACAAGTTAATCATCATTGAATTATTTACATTATTTACAATCCGGGTGGTGGGATGAGGAGGGTTTGGTTGATATCAGCACTTCAGTCATCAACAATTGCATCATCAGAGAAATGGACATTGAAACAGTGTAGGTCTGACTTGAAAAGATGCGAAAGTGGCAAGAAATTGGACGTTTGTTCCGCACACTTTACCGACGAAAGCTATGCTACGACAGAGATGGCAAGAATGTGTGGATATCCTGCGACACTCAAAGCAGATGCATTTCCAACGATAAAGTCAAAGAAATCTGCCGCCAGACCCCCATTGAATCTGCCGGAGTGTGTGAGCAATTCAAGGACAAAGGTCCTCGGTTGCACGGCAAGCAATGGCGGCAGTTTGTTCCCGCAGACGAGTGAGCTAAACCCCCTGGATGTCTTGGCTCACACCGTCCCGAAGATGATCAAGAGAAGAATATCGACCCTAGCTTCCCTGGCCTCCTGACATGAGGGTATGTCTACAGAATATAGTAATTGATGAAAATTGGGCTGTCTGCACTCTCAAAGTGCATGTTGTTGCCAAATGTATTTCATTTGCTGTAAACCTAGTTCATAGTTGTTAGTTTCCTTTAATGCCAAACAAACACATACCAATCGTTGGTTAGAAGGCGATCGCCGAATTCGTCCTCGCTTTCTCCCGTGTCGCTGGCTGTCGTGTCGATTTCGTCGGTTTCGCTTGCATACGGTTCAAACCGATAAGGTCTGACTTGGTAGGATATGTACAGCGAGCGGAGAACATAGTGAGTTCAGAAAGCAGAGGAACAAGTATATACATTAGAAATACATTTGATTATTTGTATTTGGTTATTTACAATCCGGGGAGGTGGGATGTGGAGGGGGGAGGGTGTTAGTCAGGGGTTGAAGTTGCCTTGTTCATGCTCACAGCGTTAGATTGCTCAGATCTAGTCTGAGTTTCATTAAAGTAGGTTCCTCTCAATAAACTATGAATTCCAACATGTGAATTCAGAGAGCTCGGGTCCCTCCCAGTCGATATCCTGGGGAACTGAGCCACACCGCAGCTTTCCGACACGATAAGGAGCGCAAAAAACCTCCAAGAGGACGATTGTACCGTATTTTCCGCACTATAAGGCGCACCGGATTATTAGCCGCACCTTCTATGAATTACATATTTCATAATTTTGTCCACCAATAAGCCGCCCCGGACTAAAAGCCGCGCCTACGCTGCGCTAAAGTGAATGTCAAAAAAACGCTGCGCTAAAGTGAATGTCAAAAAAACAGTCAGATAGTTCAGTCAAACTTTAATAATATATTGAAAACCAGCGTTCTAACAACTCTGTCCCAAAATGTACAAATGTGCAATCACAAACATAGTAAAATTCAAAATGGTGTAGAGCAATAGCAACATACCGGTAATGTTGCTCGAACGTTAATGTCACAACACACAACACACAAAATAAACATAGCGCTCACTTTCTGAAGTTATTCTTCATTCGTACCGGTAAATCCTTCGAATTCTTCGTCTTCGGTGTCCGAATTGAAAAGTTGCGCTAGCGTGGCTTCCAAAATGGCGGGCTCCGTCTCTTCGAAATCATCGGATTCAGTGTCGCTGTTGTTGTGCAGCAGTTCTGTGAATCCTGCCTTCCGGAAAGCTCGGACCACAGTTGTGACAGAAATATCTGCCCAGGCATTTACAATCCACTGGCAGATGTTGGCGTATGTTGTCCGGCGTTGTCTGCCCGTCTTAGTGAAGGTGTGTTCGCCTTCGGTCATCCATTTTTCCCACGCAGTTCGCAGTCGTGATTTGAATGCCCTGTTGACACCAATATCCAGCGGTTGGAGTTCTTTGGTTAATCCACCCGGAATGACGGCGAGTGTTGTATTTGTGTGCTTCACTTGTTTTTTGACACCATCTGTGATGTGGGCGCGCATAGAGTCATATATCAACATGGACGGAGCAGCGTGAAAAAAGCCACCCGGCCGCTTCGCGTAAACTTACCTTAACCACTCGCTCATCTTTTCTTCATCCATCCATCCCTTCGAGTTAGCTTTTATGATGACGCCGGCTGGAAAGGTCTCTTTTGGCAAGGTCTTCCTTTTGAATATCACCATGAGTGGAAGTTAGCATGGCAAGCTAGAACCACAGTGAAGGATGACTTCTCATTCCCTGTGGAGCGAATATTCACCGTACGTGCTCCCGTTCCACAGTGCGGTTCAGTTGCTGTGAAATACGGTAGTAATCCGTGTGCGGATGGAGAGATTGCGTCTTTTTATGACCCGGATCGTTTAGTAGGAGCCATTTTGTGGTCTTTACAGATGTAAACAGGAAATGAAACGTACGGTGATATCCGCGCGTTTTTTCTTCTTCTTCCGGGGGCGGGTGAAGCGCTTCCTGTTCTATGGGGGCGGGTGAAGCACTTCCTGTTCTATGGGGGCGGGTGCTTTCCTTGGCGGTTGCTTGCGTAGAAGAAGAAGCGCTTCCTGTTCTACCGGGAAAAAAGATGGCGGCTGTTTACCGAAGTTGCGAGACCGAAACTTTATGAAAATGAATCGTAATAAAGCGCACCGGGTTATTAGGCGCACTGTCAGCTTTTGAGAAAAATTGTGGTTTTTAGGTGCGCCTTATAGTGCGGAAAATACGGTAGCTGAGCACCTCGAGCAGAAGGAATGAAAGTGAAAGAGCGTCGGGGGGTCTTAAGTTTATAATGAGTTCATAGGGCTTCAGATACTCGCTAAAGAGCACCTCCACAGTACTCGAGAAGCAGATCAGCATGTGTGACCAGGCTCATTTCTGATCAAAGTACCCTCATATTCAGCCATTGTGCATGGCTCAGAATGTAAATAAATATTGTTAGAGTTGTAAATAAACATTTAAATGTATGCACTTACATATTTCGGCTATGTCTACACTAAGCCGGATAACCCCTTAAAGGGGAACATTATCACAATTTCAGAAGGGATAAAACCATTAAAAATCAGTTCCCAGTGGCTTATTATATTTTTCGAAGTTTTTTTCAAAATTTTACCCGTCACGCAATATCCCTAAAAAAAGCTTCAAAGTGCCTGATTTTAACCATCGTTATAAACACCCGTCCATTTTCCTGTGACGTCACATAGTGATGCCGACACAAACATGGCGGAAAGAACAGCAAGCTATAGCGACATTAGCTTGGATTCAGACTCGGATTTCAGCGGCTTAAGCGATTCAACAGATTACGCATGTATTGAAACGGATGGTTGTAGTGTGGAGGCAGGTAGCGAAAACGAAATTGAAGAAGAAACTGAAGCTATTGAGCCATATCGGTTTGAACCGTATGCAAGCGAAACCGACGAAAACGACACGACAGCCAGCGACACGGGAGAAAGCGAGGACGAATTCGGCGATCGCCTTCTAACCAACGATTGGTATGTGTTTGTTTGGCATTAAAGGAAACTAACAACTATGAACTAGGTTTACAGCATATGAAATACATTTGGCAACAACATGCACTTTGAGAGTGCAGACAGCCCAATTTTCATCAATTAATATATTCTGTAGACATACCCTCATCCGCGCTCTTTTCCTGAAAGCTGATCTGTCCAGTTTTGGAGTTGATGTCAGCAGGCCAGTGAAGCTAGGGTCAATATTCTTCTCTTGATCATCTTCGGTGGCATAAGGGACGGTGTGAGCCAAGACATCCAGGGGGTTTAGCTCGCTCGTCTGCGGGAACAAACTGCCGCCATTGCTTGCCGTGCTACCGAGGTCCTTTGTCCCTGAATTGCTCACACACTCCGGCAGATTCAATGGGGGTCTGGCGGCAGATTTCTTTGACTTTATCGTTGGAAATGCATCTGCTTTGAGTGTCGCAGGATATCCACACATTCTTGCCATCTCTGTCGTAGCATAGCTTTCGTCGGTAAAGTGTGCGGAACAAACGTCCAATTTCTTGCCACTTTTGCATCTTTGGGCCACTGGTGCAACTTGAATCCGTCCCTGTTCGTGTTGTTACACCCTCCGACAACACACCGACGAGGTATGATGTCTCCAAGGTACGGAAAACAGTCGAAAAAACGGAAAATAACAGCTGATTTGACTCGGTGTTTGAGAAAATGGCGGATTGCTTCCCGATGTGACGTCACGCTGTGACGTCATCGCTCCGAGAGTGAATATTAGAAAGGCGTTTAATTCGCCAAAATTCACCAATTTAGAGTTCGGAAATCGGTTAAAAAAATATATGGTCTTTTTTCTGCAACATCAAAGTATATATTGACGCTTACATAGGTCTGGTGATAATGTTCCCCTTTAAACCAGTGGTTCTTAACCTTGTTGGAGGTACCAAACCCCACCAGTTTCATTTGCGCATTCACCCAACCCTTCTTTAGTGAAAAATAACATGTTTTTTTTTTTTCAAATTCAAGACAAAGTTATATGTTTTTGGTAACACTTTAGTATGGGGAACACATTCTAAGTAAGAAAGACTTCATTTAGAGTTATTCGGTTAGACATGCACCTGGGGATAGGTTGATTGGCAACACTAAATTGGCCCTAGTGTGTGAATGTGAGTGTGAATGTTGTCTGTCTATCTGTGTTGGCCCTGCGATGAGGTAGCGACTTGTCCAGGGTGTACACCGCCTTCCGCCCGATTGTAGCTGAGATAGGCTCCAGCTCCCCCCGCGACCCCAAAAGGAATAAGCGGTAGAAAATGGATGGATGGATGGATGGATGGTTAGGGTTAGGGTTAGGGCCAGGGTTAGAGGGTTAGGGTTATAATAACGCCATGCAGAATAAGGCATTAATAAGTACTTAATAATGACTAGTTAAGAGCCAATATGTTACTAATTTGCATGTTAATAAGCAACTAATTAATGGTGAATATGTTCCCCATACTAAAGTGTTACCATGTTTTTTTTACTGGTGCACAAAATGAACGAACAAATCCAACACAGTGCATAAACTCACAACAAATTACACACCTGCAAACCACTCAGCTGTTGCCGTATCCGTCGGGTGTGTCTTGACCTCCGCCGAACCCCTGAGGCCGACTCACCGAACCCCTAGGGTTCCATCGAACCCAGGTTAAGAACCACTGAGGGTCCCTGGTTCAATCCCCACCTAGTACCAACCTCGTCATGTCCGTTGTGTCCTGAGCAAGACACTTCACCCTTGCTCCTGATGGGTGCTGGTTAGCGCCTTGCATGGCAGCTCCCTCCATCAGTGTGTGAATGTGTGTGTGAATGGGTAAATGTGGAAGTAGTGTCAAAGCGCTTTGAGTACCTTGAAGGTAGAAAAGCGCTATACAAGTACAACCCATTTATCATTTATTTATTAAAGGGGAACATTATCACCAGACCTATGTAAGCGTCAATATATACCTTGATGTTGCAGAAAAAAGACCATATATTTTTTTAACCGATTTCCGAACTCTAAATGGGTGAATTTTGGCGAATTAAACGCCTTTCTATTATTCGTTCTCGGAGCGATGACGTCACATCGGGAAGCAATCCGCCATTTTCTCAAACACATTACAAACACCGAGTCAAATCAGCTCTGTTATTTTCCGTTTTTTTGACTGTTTTCCGTACCTTGGAGACATCATGCCTCGTCGGTGTGTTGTCGGAGGGTGTAACAACACGAACAGGGACGGATTCAAGTTGCACCAGTGGCCCAAAGATGCGAAAGTGGCAAGAAATTGGACGTTTGTTCCGCACACTTTACCGACGAAAGCTATGCTACGACAGAGATGGCAAGAATGTGTGGATATCCTGCGACACTCAAAGCAGATGCATTTCCAACGATAAAGTCAAAGAAATCTGCCGCCAGACCCCCATTGAATCTGCCGGAGTGTGTGAGCAATTCAGGGACAAAGGACCTCGGTAGCACGGCAAGCAATGGCGGCAGTTTGTTCCCGCAGACGAGCGAGCTAAACCCCCTGGATGTCTTGGCTCACACCGTCCCTAATGCCACCGAAGATGATCAAGAGAAGAATATCGACCCTAGCTTCCCTGGCCTGCTGACATCAACTCCAAAACTGGACAGATCAGCTTTCAGGAAAAGAGAGCGGATGAGGGTATGTCTACAGAATATATTAATTGATGAAAATTGGGCTGTCTGCACTCTCAAAGTGCATGTTGTTGCCAAATGTATTTCATATGCTGTAAACCTAGTTCATAGTTGTTAGTTTCCTTTAATGCCAAACAAACACATACCAATCGTTGGTTAGAAGGCGATCGCCGAATTCGTCCTCGCTTTCTCCCGTGTCGCTGGCTGTCGTGTCGTTTTCGTCGGTTTCGCTTGCATACGGTTCAAACCGATATGGCTCAATAGCTTCAGTTTCTTCTTCAATTTCGTTTTCGCTACCTGCCTCCACACTACAACCATCCGTTTCAATACATGCGTAATCTGTTGAATCCCTTAAGCCGCTGAAATCCGAGTCTGAATCCGAGCTAATGTCGCTATAGCTTGCTGTTTTATGCGCCATGTTTGTTTGTGTTGGCATCACTATGTGACGTCACAGGAAAATGGACGGGTGTATATAACTATGGTTAAAATCAGGCACTTTGAAGCTTTTTTTTAGGGATATTGCGTGATGGGTAAAATTTTGAAAAAAACTTCGAAAAATAAAATAAGCCACTGGGAACTGATTTTTAATGGTTTTAACCCTTCTGAAATTGTGATAATGTTCCCCTTTAAACGAATAATTATTTAGCCTAAGCCCCGTTTCAGCCACACTAAACCATCGTTTAAGGTCCCCCTCCTCTGACAATTTTTTACACGGCACCGTGTATTTCTTGAATCTCCGGCTCTTAGCCTTGTATGGACTCATTGATCGTTTACAAACTGAGTTTGGAGAGGAAGTGACGCCAGAAAGACCGCGCCCCACACTGGAAGTGACATCGGAAAGAACGCGCCACAGACAGCTTCATAACAACCTGTTTCCACTTGGAGGTATTTCTCATTCTTCTACATGTACAGACTGTCATGTTCCGTGGCCTGGATCATGTTTTGTTATTTTCTGTTAGTTTTGGACTCCCTGAGTTCCTGTTTGTGCACCTCTGGGTTTGTTTTAGTTTCCATGGGGAGTCATTGGGTTCACCTGCCTCTGGTTAGTGGTCGGCACGTTCACCTGCTGTCGACCACTAATCAGAGAGCTATTTATTCACCTTTCTCGCCACGCTCAGTCTGGCTGAATGCAACAGTTACGTTAGTATTTATTGCATACTTGCCAACCTTGAGACCTCCGATTTCGGGAGGTGGAGGGTGGGGGCGTGGTTAAGAGGGGAGGAGTATATTGACAGCTAGAATTCACCAAGTCAAGTATTTCATACATACATAAATATATATATATATATATATATATATATATATATATATATATATATATTCTGAAAATATGCAAAAAAAACTGTGTTTAGATAACTGATACTTCAAACTTGCATAAATAAATATTAAGGAATATAACATAACTTGGCTTCTGAGAGTTTCAAAATGTAATGAATAAAATGTTAAAGTTGTTGATAAACAAGCACTTATTTTAATAATTAAATATGGTCATTTTAAATGAATTATTATGATCATTTAAAATCAATTATTTCAAATATGTTTATTTTAATGTATAATTCTATGGCTGGATGTAATAAGGAGTCACGAAAAAATAAAAATACAATTAATTTAGATATTTTTAGCAAAATATAGTAAAAATGTATTTAGTTTTTTGTTTTTTTTTAATTAATAAATATATTTATTTTTAGGTAAGATAAACATAATAATACAATTTATCTCTAGTCTGGATGATTTAGTTCTTGTCACCCTGTTGTCCTCCCGTCATGAAAAAAGGCTGTCCTCACTCAGGTCCGCATGGAGCTGGAGGGGGCGTGGCTTCCAGCTCCTGCTGAAAATCGGGAGATTTTCGGAAGAATATTTGTCCCGGGAGGTTTTCGGGAGAGGCGCTGAATTTCGGGAGTCTCCCGGAAAATTCGGGAGGGTTGGCAAGTATGATTATTGTCTCCGAGTTTATGCTTCCTGTGCTAAGACCTTAGCTTCCCGTGCAATCGGCACGTTTCCTTCTGCTTGTTTTCTATTTTTGGTACGTGTTTGATTTTCGAAGATTAAATCATGTTCCTACCTGCATGCCTTGTCCGGAGTGGTCCGTCTGCATCCCGGGAGAACGAACCCGCAGAAAGATGCGACCCCCCCAATCGGGACACAGACGCTTGTGGAAATCACAGATGAATACCTTAAGAGAAAGCGATTGCAGCTATTTGGGATACAACACTTCTCAGACGGCAAGAGAACTTTCAAATGTCCAGGTCAGCTGTGATTCTACTTACCGAAAAACTTTGTCCATTTATCGAAGGAGAGTCAACGAGAACGCGGGCACCCGTTGATGTGATAAGAAAGGTGTTTTGGATATTGTTCAGATAAGTTAAATGTAAGAACTTGCACACAAAGCAACACTGGAGGTGACTATGACGTGCAAATTTTCCGCGCATGCGTACTAGGCGGACGGAGGGGTGGAGGGGGTCTTAAACGACCATTGTGTGTGTATGGACAAGGATAAGGTTAGGTGGGATTTACCCTGGATAACCTTATCCGGCTTAGTGTCGAAGGGGCCTTACACCTAACATTGGAGCGCATATGTTTGCTCAAATGATAAGTGTGGCAAAATGCAAAATAAGAGTTGTAGAAATGATTGGAAACTCAAGACAGCCATGAGATTATGTTCTTTACAAGTGGATGTCAACTTTGGACAACGACTGTATGTTGTTACTTCACATGCCCCCAACACAATTTTTTTTAGGCCAATGTGGCCCCCAAATCAAAAGGTTTGGACACCTATTCAAGAGTAAATACAGATGTGCGCGAATTAGCCATACAAAACCATAAATGGTCATTTTTCTGCCAAAAGAACAAACTGAAGTGAATTATATTTATATAGCGCTTTTCTCTAGTGACTCAAAGCGCTTTTACATAGTGAAACCCAATATCTAAGTTACATTTAAACCAGTGTTGGTGGCACTGGGAGCAGGCGGGTAAAGTGTCTTGCCCAAGGACACA
>NC_084550.2:60920000-60937500 GCF_033978685.3 Nerophis lumbriciformis | reverse complement strand
CACACACACACACACACACACACACACACACACAAAGTAACTTCATTACCTTCCTCATTCCTCTTAGTGAGCGCAGCCAATTGAAACCTAATTACCACACCGCCGTCAAATGAAAAGCTTTCCTACTACATTAGGACCACGGTACCAATGCATTAAAAAAGGTACTATACGGGCATTGAAAAATATTGGTACTTTTTTTTTTTCAAGAGATTATTTTCTAATATATGTGATTTGGCCCACTTAGATA
The DNA here is from genome assembly GCF_033978685.3 of Nerophis lumbriciformis. Taxonomy (NCBI): domain Eukaryota; kingdom Metazoa; phylum Chordata; class Actinopteri; order Syngnathiformes; family Syngnathidae; genus Nerophis; species Nerophis lumbriciformis. The sequence continues at coordinate 60,937,253 of NC_084550.2, read as the reverse complement.
TATATTTTTTTTTTAATCAGCTATGCATGATAGTATTTTATGCCTGGGTGGGGGTCCTGCTTTGGAAAGATTGTGTTCCCCTTTCAGAGATCACATTTAGTTCCCCTTAAAACATTCACATGTTGCATGAGATGAAGTGTTTATTAACTTTCTGTCCGTAAAATAAATATTTTTATTAGCAATTCTGTAGTGCTGTAACATCATTTCATGATTAATATCCCAAAAATAACATTCTTAACAAATGACAGTCGAATAAGCACACTGATTGAGGAGTCATAGTATAACAACCTGGAATTTACACTTTACGTGTAGTGGTGGAGTTGTCCAACTTTTTGTGTGGCCATAAACGTGTAAATATAAACGGAATACAATGATTTGCAAATCCTTTTCAACCCATGTTCAGTTGAATATGCTACAAAGACAACATATTTGATGTTCAAACTGATAATCAATCAATCAATCAATCAATCTTTATTTATATAGCCCTAAATCACAAGTGTCTCAAAGGGCTGCACAAGCCACAACGACATCCTCGGTACAAAGCCCACATAAACATTTTTTTTTTTTTTTACAAATAATCATTAATTTTAGAATTTGATGCCAGCAACACGTGACAAAGAAGTTGGGAAAGGTGGCAATAAATACTGATAAAGTTGAGGAATGCTCATCAAACACTTATTTGGAACATCCCACAGGTGAACAGGCAAATTGGGAACAGGTGGGTGCCATGATTGGGTATAAAAGTAGATTCCATGAAATACTCAGTCATTCACAAACAAGGATGGGGCGAGGGTCACCACTTTGTCAACAAATGCGTGAGAAAATTGTTGAACAGTTTAAGAAAAACCTTTCTCAAGCAGCTATTGCAAGGAATTTAGGGATTTCAACATCTACGGTCCGTAATATCATCAAAGGGCTCAGAGAATCTGGAGAAATCACTGCACGTAAGCAGATAAGCCCGTGACCTTCCATCCCTCAGGCTGTACTGCATCAACAAGCGACATCGGTGTGTAAAGGATATCACCACATGGGCTCAGGAACACTTCAGAAACCCACTGTCAGTAACTACAGTTGGTCGCTACATCTGTAAGTGCAAGTTAAAACTCTCCTATGCAAGGCGAAAACCGTTTATCAACAACACCCAGAAACGCCGGGCCTGAGCTCATCTAAGATGGACTGATACAAAGTGGAAAAGTGTTCTGTGGTCTGACGAGTCCACATTTCAAATTGTTTTTGGAAACTGTGGACGTCGTGTCCTCCGGACCAAAGAGGAAAAGAACCATCCGGATTGTTTTAGGCGCAAAGTGGAAAAGCCAGCATGTGTGATGGTATGGGGGTGTATTAGTGCCCAAGACATGGGTAACTTACACATCTGTGAAGGCACCATTAATGCTGAAAGGTACATACAGGTTTTGGAGCAACATATGTTGCCATCCAAACAACGTTACCATGGACGCCCCTGCTTATTTCAGCAAGACAATGCCAAGCCACGTCTTACATCAACGTGGCTTCATAGTAAAAGAGTACGGGTGCTAGACTGGCCTGCCTGTAGTCCAGACCTGTCTCCCATTGAAAATGTGTGGCGCATTATGAAGCCTAAAATAGCACAACGGAGACCCCTGTTGAACAACTTAAGCTGTACATCAAGCAAGAATGGGAAAGTCAAAAATGTGTCTCCTCAGTTCCCAAACGTTTACTGAGTGTTGTTAAAAGGAAAGGCCATGTAACACAGTGGTGAACATGCCCTTTCCCAACTACTTTGGCACGTGTTGCAGCCATCAAATTCTAAGTTAATTATTATTTGCAAAAAAAAAATTAAGTTTATGAGTTTGAACATCAAATATCTTGCCTTTGTAGTGCATTCAATTGAATATGGGTTGAAAATGATTTGCAAATCATTGTATTCCATTTATTTTTACATCTAACACAATTTCCCAACTCATATGGAAACGGGGTTTGTACATGGACTAAAAAAAAATGGAGACGCGGTCATTTAGAAGTCAGGTGCCTTACAGTAAAGCCTGAGTGGATAATTGCACTCAGTAATTAATAATGGCAGGTATCCGTTACAGATGTTTGGGCCTGAGTTTAATCCGATGATGTCCTCCTTGAAGAGATAATGGAGGCCAGGCACAAGGTTATCACGATGGCAGCGGTGTATCTCTCTTTTTTTTTATCACAGGGATGAGACTCGGGCGGAATGAAACATGGTGGGCATTAGCAACATGCTAAGCAAGACATGCTTATCACGCGGAGGGCAAAGTGCTCTTCATTTGAAAGTCTTTATCACCAGCGGGTCGCGGCCAAATAGGTTTGGATTGACAATTGGTCAGTGCTAATGGCGTTAGCGTCCTTCTGGCTCCACCTCGGTCCATGCTAATCCACTCGGGCACAATGAAGGCCACCAGCACAGGTTCCATCCAAAAGCAATTATTACGCAAAAGACCACAATCTATGTCATTACAATTTCTGCAAAGTGACACCTCTTAGACACGGAGTTGGGGTTATTTTTAGGGACATTTAAGGTCAGGCATTTTTTTTTTTAAGTTTCCCCAGCGGGGACAACAAAACAGAAGTCCTGCCGTACATAGTACAGAGCTGTCAAGACTTGGACTATGGCGTGGTTTGTTCTCCCGTGATGCAAATGAACATTTGGACCAGACATGGCGTGAAGGTGAAGACATTATTTATTTTACACTAACAAAGGAACAAAAAGCACGCTCAAGGCGGAAGTACAAACTTGACTAACGAAACAAAAAGACTTGCACGTGGGCAAAAAACTATGTACATGAACAAAAGTCGCTAACTGTGGCATGAATAGAAAAAACTTACTTGACATGGCATGAAGTGCGCAGAGGTAAACAGAGTGAGAAGCAGAAAGTCAGGGGTATGATGTCGCCAGACAGACAGCCTGGCAACTGGAAGCTTAAATAATAGTGACATAATTAAAGACAGGTGCGTGAGTCGTGAGGGCAGGTGAAAACTAATGGGTTGCTATGGTGACAAACAAGAGTGCACAATGAGTCCAAACGTGGAACAGGTGAAACTAATGGGTAACTATGGAAACAAGACAAGGGAGTGAAAAGCCAGAAACTAAAGAGTCAATAACTAAACATGACTAAAACAAAACATGATTACACAGACATGACAAGAGCTACCATGAATTGATTATTGTGCACCGACTTAAACGAGTTGAAAAACTTACTGGGGTGTTACCATTTGATTGATTGAGACTTTTATTAGTAGGTTGCACAGTGAAGTACATATTCCGTACAATTGACCACTAAATGGTAACACCCCAATAAGTTTTTCAACTTGTTTAAGTCGGGGTCCACTTAAATTGATTCAAGATACAGATATATACTATCATATATACTATCTAAGGCTGCAGCTAACGATTATTTTTCTATCGATTAATCTATAGATTATTTTTTTCGATTAATCAGTTAATCTATAGATTATTTTTCGATTAATCTATAGATTATTTTTTCTTTTACCGATTTTTTTTTTTTTAATTTAAAATGAAGATGAAAAAATAAATGTAGGCCAGTTTTTTCAAAAGGCATTCATTCATTCATTCATTCATTTTGTATTTATCTCCTTCATTGATGTGCATCTTTGATCGATAGACAATTATACCACAATTATTAAATTATACATTTACACACCAATGCCTGAGAAGGAGCAGGATGAAGAAAAATCTTATATTTTCCTGCCCCCTTCAACATAATACGTAGTCTTACTTAATATCATATAAACCAACAATTACATCCAAATATAACGAAAACAAAAAAAATAACATACAAAAAAACACAACAAGTCCAAAACTTCATGAAGTAAAAACCAAAAAAAAAAGAAAAAAGAAAAGAGTAATATACACCTCACGGATGATACAAAACAAATACAAAACCAGACAAAAAACAAGTAAATTAATAAATATTAAGCAAATATGGCTGTCCATATGATCTTATTTTGTCTTTATATATTTTTTTCAATTGGAATATATTTATACAATCTTTTATCTCATTGTAAAGCGAATTCCATAGTTTAACCCCCACCACTGATATGCACATTTGTTTTAAAGTTGTCCTTGAATACTGATGTTGGAAATAACCTTTTAAATATAAAAATAATATAAATAATATTTATAATATTTATAATAATATAAAAATAATATAAATAATATTTTTAATTTAAATCGACTTTAATGCATTTTAATGTAGGCATTGGACTCTTGCAGTAACAAATATTTTAAGTGATTTACCAGAATATTGATGATCCGTATAAGCCACTTTGGCCTAAAACACATGTTCATTAAAAGTCCAAGGGGGCGTGGCCTGTTGGAGGACATGGACGTGTCAAAAAGACAAAGACGGTCTCAAAGAGGCTTGAAGACGGTCTGTAAAACATCATCCATGCAACATTTTGAGCATGACATGTTATGTAGACCACTAGGACGTGTTTACATGTAATAAAACATCACTTCACTCAACCGTGTGACCTTTTACTTCACTTTGTAAAGTCGCTGGATTCATTTCTAATAAATCCAAGTGAGCAGTGGCTTTTATTTACAAAAAAAAAAAGTATGGCCACTCAGTCAACATTGACAACAACATGACAAAATATTCTGTAACAATGTAAACATTTAAAACTTTTAACATTTAACAAAATTAAAAGTAGCTTATTTGCTTTTTAATGTGCAAATATAAAAGTAAACATCCAGTGCAAATCTTAATATTCTGCAATAGTATAAGCATTTCAAAAGTAAAAGTATTTCTTATTTTGCTTTAAAATGTGCAAAAATAAAGATAAACATCCAATAAAAAAAAGTGCGTATTTCCTTGAATTGGCGCCGGGTATATAGCATTCGCATGCCTCAAATTACTGCCGGGTCAAACTCGTTTCGCAAAATAATTAGCGCATGCTTACCATTACCGCCGGCTCAGGATTAACGCCGGGTCAAACTCGTTTCGCAAAATATTATTTTTATTAGCGCATGTCTAGAACTTCCGCCGGGTCAAACTCGTCACATCACGAGTCATCATTTTTAAAATGGAGGAGGCTGATTTCAATCATTTGAAATCGCATAAAGGGAAGAAGATTAAGAGCTATTTATTTAGGTTTGGTTGTTATCATCAGTCATCAACAATTGAGGACATGGATATTGAAACAGTGTAGGTCTGACTTGGTAGGATATGGACAGCAAGTAGTGGGCAGAGAGAGAGAGAGAGAGAGAGAGAGAGAGAGAGAGAGAGAGAGAGAGAGAGAGAGAGAGAGAGAGAGAGAGAGAGAGATCAGAAGGCATAAGAAAAAGCATCTACATTTGATTGTTTACATTTGATTATTAACAATCCGGGGAGGGTGTTAGTTTAGGGTTGTAGTTGCCTGGAGGTGAACTTTTATTGCGGTTTTGAAGGAGGATAGAGATGCACTTTCTTTTACACCTGTTGGGAGTGCATTCCACATTGATGTGGCATAGAAAGAGAATGAGTTAAGACCTTTGTTAGATCGGAATCTGGGTTTAACGTGGTTAGTAGAGCTCCCCCTGGTGTTGTGGTTATGGCGGTCATTTAAGGAAGTAGTTTGACATGTACTTCGGTATCAGGGAGGTGTAGCGGATTTTATAGACTAGGCTCAGTGCAAGATGTTTTACTCTGTCCTCCACCCTGAGCCAGCCCACTTTGGAGAAGTGGGTAGGAGTGAGGTGGGATCTGGGGTGGAGGTCTAGAAGTAACCTGACTAGCTTGTTCTGGGATGTTTGGAGTCTAGATTTGAGGGTTTTGGAGGTGCTAGGGTACCAGGAGATGCAGGCGTAATCGAAAAAGGGTTGAACGAGAGTTCCCGCCAGAACCCTCATGGTGCTTTTGTTGACCAGAGAGGAGATTCTATAGAGAAATCTCGTTCGTTGGTTGACCTTTTTGATGACCTTGGTTGCCATTTTATCACAGGAACGATTAGCCTCTAGAATGGAACCTAGGTAGGTGACCTCATCTTTCCTGGTGATAACAATGTCACCCACTTTTATAGTGAAGTCATTGACTTTCTTAAGGTTTATATGGGATTCTGTTTTACCCAAGTGTATGGATAGCTTGTTGTCAGCGAGCCAGGTGCAAGTTCTACAGAGTTCAGCACTGAGGATTTTCTCCACCTGTGACTTGTCCTTGTCTGATACCAGCAAGGCCGAGTCATCCGCAAACAAGAACAATTCACAGTCGCATGCCGATGACAAGTCGTTTATGTATATTAGGAACAGTAAAGGCCCCAATACACTGCCTTGGGGGACTCCATAGCTCACTGAGGGGGGGGGGGGGGACACGGTGCCGTTCACCTCTACCACCTATGTGGGGGTTCGTTGGCCGGTTCATCTTGTATTAAACAAAAGGTGTTTTTGTATTTTCGTTAATAGCGTTGCCATGGTAACACGAAATGTTCCCAATTTATAATACGCTTATCGGGGCCGACGAGACCTTTCCAACGGTATAACACATGTGGGGGTACGTTTGCCGGTTTGTTTCGTATTAAACAAAATAAATGTATCTATTCAATTGGCCCATTTTTGCAACAACAACAACAAAAAAAAAAAAAATGCAATTTTTTTTTCTTTAAATCGTGAATAGTGTCGCCATGGTAACCTGAAATGTTCCCAATTTAAAATACATTTAAAGCTGGAAAGTACACCTTTCCAATGGTATAACATATGTGGGGGTTCGTTGGTTGGTTCATCTTGTATTAAACAAAAGGTGATTTTGTATTTTCGATAATAGCGTTGCCATGGTAACACAAAATGTTCCCAATTTACAATACGCCTATCGGCGCCGACGAGACCTTTCCGACGGTATAACACATGTGGGGGTACGTTTGCCGGTTCGTTTCGTATTAAACAAAATAAATGTATCTATTCAATTGGTCCATTTTGCAAAACAAAAAAAAAAAATTTTTTTTTTTTTTTTAAATCGTGACTAGAGTCGCCATGGTAACCTGAAATGTTCCCAATTAAAAATATATTTATAGCTGGAAAGTACACCTTTCCGACGGTATAACATATGTGGGGGTTCGTTGGCCGGTTCATCTTGTATTAAACAAAAGGTGTTTTTGTATTTTCGTTAATAGCGTTGCCATGGTAACACGAAATGTTCCCAATTTATAATACGCTTATCGGGGCCGACGAGACCTTTCCAACGGTATAACACATGTGGGGGTACGTTTGCCGGTTTGTTTCGTATTAAACAAAATAAATGTATCTATTCAATTGGCCCATTTTTGCAACAACAACAACAACAAAAAAATGCAATTTTTTTTTCTTTAAATCGTGACTAGAGTCGCCATGGTAACCTGAAATGTTCCCAATTAAAAATATATTTATAGCTGGAAAGTACACCTTTCCGACGGTATAACATATGTGGGGGTTCGTTGGCCGGTTCATCTTGTATTAAACAAAAGGTGTTTTTGTATTTTCGTTAATAGCGTTGCCATGGTAACACGAAATGTTCCCAATTTATAATACGCTTATCGGGGCCGACGAGACCTTTCCAACGGTATAACACATGTGGGGGTACGTTTGCCGGTTTGTTTCGTATTAAACAAAATAAATGTATCTATTCAATTGGCCCATTTTTGCAACAACAACAACAACAAAAAAATGCAATTTTTTTTTCTTTAAATCGTGAATAGAGTCGCCATGGTAACCTGAAATGTTCCCAATTAAAAACATATTTATAGCTGGAAAGTACACCTTTCCGACGGTATAACATATGTGGGGGTTCGTTGGCCGGTTCATCTTGTATTAAACAAAAGGTGTTTTTGTATTTTCGTTAATAGCGTTGCCATGGTAACACGAAATGTTCCCAATTTATAATACGCTTATCGGGGCCGACAAGACCTTTCCAACGGTATAACACATGTGGGGGTACGTTTGCCGGTTTGTTATCTATTCAATTGGTCCATTTTGCAAAACAAAAAAAAATTTCATTTTTTTTTTTCTTTAAATCGTGAATAGAGTCGCCATGGTAACCTGAAATGTTCCCAATTAAAAATATATTTATAGCTGGAAAGTACACCTTTCCGACGGTATAACACATGCGGGGGTACGTTTGCCGGTTCGTTTTGTATTAAACAAAATAAATGTATCTATTCAATTGGCCCATATTTGCAACAACAACAACAACAAAAAAATGCAATTTTTTTTCTTTAAATCGTGAATAGCGTCGCCATGGTAGCCTGAAATTTTCCCAATTTAAAATACGCCTATTGGCGCCAACGAGACCTTTCCGACGGTATAACACATGTGGGGGTTGGTTGGCCGGTTCATCTTGTAGTAAACAAAAAGTGTTTTTGTATTTTCGTTGATAGCGTTGCCATGGTAACACGAAATGTTCCCAATTTAAAATACGCCTATCGGCGCCGACGAGACCTTTCCGACGATATAACACATGTGGGGGTACATTTGCCGGTTCGTTTCGTATTAAACAAAATAAATGTATCTATTCAATTGGCCCATTTTTGCAACAACAAAAAAAAAATTTTTTTCTTTAAATCATGAATAGCGTCGCCATGGTAACCTGAAATGTTCCCAATTTAAAATACATTTAAAGCTGGAAAGTACACCTTTCCGACGGTATAACATATGTGGGGGTTTGTTGGGCGGTTCATCTTGTATTAAACAAAATGTGTTTTTGTATTTTCGTTAATAGCGTTGTCATGGTAACACAAAATCTTCCCAATTTACAATATGCCTATCGGTGCCGACGAGACCTTTCCGACGGTATAACACATGTGGGGGTACGTTTGCCGGTTCGTTTCGTATTAAACAAAATAAATGTACCTATTCAATTGGTTAATTTTTGCAACAAAAAAAGTGCAATTTTTTTTCTTTAAATCGTGAATAGCGTCGCCATGGTAACCTGAAATGTTCCCAATTTAAAATACATTTAAAGCTGGAAAGTACACCTTTCCGACGGTATAACATATGTGGGGGTTCGTTGGTTGGTTCATCTTGTAGTAAACAAAAAGTATTTTTGTATTTTCGTTGATAGCGTTGCCATGGTAACACGAAATGTTCCCAATTTATAATACGCCTATTGGCGCCAACGACACCTTTCCGACGGTATAACACATGTGGGGGTACGTTTGCCGGTTCGTTTCGTATTAAACAAAATAAATGTACCTATTCAATTGGTCCATTTTTGCAACAAAAAAAAAAAATGCAATTTTTTTTCTTTAAATTGTGAATAGCGTCGCCATGGTAACCTGAAATGTTCCCAATTTAAAATACATTTAAAGCTGGAAAGTACACTTTTCCGACGGTATAACATGTGTGGGGGTTCGTTGGCTGGGTCATCTTGTAGTAAACAAAAAGTGTTTTTGTATTTTCGTTGATAGCGTTGCCATGGTAACACGAAATGTTCCCAATTTATAATACGTCTATTGGCGCCGACGAGACTTTTTTGACGGTGTAACACATGTGGGGGTACGTTTGCCGGTTCGTTTCGTATTAAACAAAATAAATGTACCTATTCAATTGGCCCATTTTTGCAACAACAACAAAAAAAAAATGCAATTTTTTTTTTTCTTTAAATCGTGAATAGCGTCGCCATGGTAACCTGAAATGTTCCCAATTATAATATATTTATAGCTGGAAAGTACACCTTTCCGACGGTATAACATATGTGCCGGTTCGTTGGCCGGTTCATCTTGTAGTAAACAAAAGGTGTTTTTATATTTTCGTTAATAGCGTTGCCATGGTAACACGAAATGTTCCCAATTTACAATACCCCTACCGGCGCTGACGAGACCTTTCCCACGGTATAACACATGTGGGGGTACGTTTGCCGGTTCGTTTCGTATTAAACAAAATAAATGTACCTATTCAATTGGTTAATTTTTGCAACAAAAAAAGTGCAATTTTTTTTCTTTAAATCGTGAATAGCGTCGCCATGGTAACCTGAAATGTTCCCAATTTAAAATACATTTAAAGCTGGAAAGTACACCTTTCCAATGGTATAACATATGTGGGGGTTCGTTGGCCGGTTCATCTTTTATTAAACAGAAGGTGTTTTTGTATTTTCGTTAATAGTGTTGCCATGGTAACACAAAATGTTCCCAATTTACAATACGCCTATCGGCGCCGACGAGACCTTTCCGACGCTATAACACATGTGGGGGTACGTTTGCCGGTTTGTTTCGTATTAAACAAAATAAATGTATCTATTCAATTGGCATTTTTTTTTCTTTAAATCGTGAATAATGTCGCCATGGTAACCTGAAATGTTCCCAATTTAAAATACATTTAAAGCTGGAAAATACACCTTTCTAATGGTATAACATATGTGGGGGTTCGTTGGCCGGTTCGTTTCGTATTAAACAAAATAAATGTACCTATTCAATTGGTTAATTTTTGCAACAAAAAAAGTGCAATTTTTTTTCTTTAAATCGTGAATAGCGTCGCCATGGTAACCTGAAATGTTCCCAATTTAAAATACATTTAAAGCTGGAAAGTACACCTTTCCGACGGTATAACATATGTGGGGGTTCGTTGGTCGGTTCATCTTGTATTAAACAAAAGGTGTTTTTGTATTTTCGTTAATAGCGTTGCCATGGTAACACGAAATGTTCCCATTTTATAATACGCCTATCGGCGCCGACGAGACCTTTCCGACGGTATAACACATGTAGGGGTACGTTTGCCGGTTCGTTTCGTATTAAACAAAATAAATGTATCTATTCAATTGGCCCATTTTTGCAACAAAAAAAAAAAAAATTTTTTCTTCTTTAAATCGTGAATAGCATCGCCAGGGTAACCTAAAATGTTCCCAATTTAAAATACATTTAAAGCTGGAAAGTACACCTTTCTGACGGTATAACATATGTGGGGTGTTCGTTGGCCGATTCATCTTGTAGTAAACAAAAAGTGTTTTTGTATTTTCGTTGATTGCGTTGCCATGGTAACACGAAATGTTCCCAATTTTTAATACGCCTATTGGCCCCGACGAGACCTTTCCGACGGTATAACACATGCGGGGGTACATTTGCCGGTTCGTTTCGTATTAAATAAAATAAACGTACCTATTCAATTGGCCCATTTTTACAAAAAAAAAAAAGCTAATTTTTTCTTTAAATCGTGAATAGCGTCGCCATGGTAACCTGAAATGTTCCCAGTTTAAAATATATTTATAGCTGGAAAGTACAACTTTCCGACAAAAGAACATATGTGGGGGTTGGTTGGCCGGTTCGTCTCGTATTAGACCCTATTAGACCTAATAAATTGGCCCATTTTTTGATTTGTTCGTGAATAGCGTTGCGATGGTTACACGAAATGTTCCCAATTTAGATTTCTGCCCTCGGCGTGACCGCCACCTTTCCAACGGTATAACATAAGTGGGGGTTTGCTGGCCGGTTCGTCTCGTAGTGGCGGTAATAGAAACGTGCGGAAAAAGAATAATAATAATAAAGTTAGAAGTATGAACAATAACAATATGGGGCTGCTTGCATGCCAATATGAGATATTACACTCGCTCCTACACGAGCATCTTTATTGATTAGATTGATTTGTTTTTGCATCTTTCATGCACAAAATATATCAAATATGATGATCTAACGATGAATCTCACACACACTGCGAGAGTAATAATGCAATAAAAATTATAGTGCCAATATGAAAATGAAAGTAAAGGTTGTTCCAGATGATGAAAAAGGCCAATAAATTAGAAATAAAAATGTATACAATTTCTTGGACAAAATATGCATCGGTCAAAAAATAATAAGTTGAATAAAACATAACATAAATATATATTTAGGGTTATGTGTCACAATTCGTTTCAATAAATACATATGAATGTATACTTAGTGAAAGTAAATGAAAAGGTTTTGCCATGAGATAAACATAAATATTAATTTATTGTGTCGCAATGTAATCGATTACAACAAAAGGCTATAAAATATATAAAAGTGATATACATAATGCATATTCATCGGCAAACACGTTTTCAAATCAATGAAAATGTAATTAAATAGGTCATGAATAGTATTTGCTTCTCACAAAAAATGATCAAATTAATTATATAATTAAAAATAATAAATAATTGCAAAATACTCAACTTATATTATATATTACTTACATTACGCAATAGACAATGTAATGAATGTAATAAATAATACATTAATAAATAAATAAATAGTCAAAAGAAAGAAAGAAATAATTAATAAATCATGAAACATTTTTATGATCAAATTAATAATATAATTAAAAATAATAAATAATTGCAAAGTACTTAAATTATATCATATTTTACTTACATTACGCAATAGACAATGTAGTGAATGTAATAAATAATACATGTATAAATAAATAGTCTAAATAAATAAATAAATAATCAATTATGAAAACATTTTATGATCAAATTCATAATATAATTAAAAATAATAAATAATTGCAAAGTACTTAACTTATATTATATTTTACTTACATTACGCAATAGACAATGTAATGAATGTAATAAATAATACATGTATAAATAAATATTCATCCATCCATCCATTTTCTACCGCTTATTCCCTATCTCAACTACAATCATTCAAAATAAATAAATAAATAATAAATTATGAAAATGTTTTATGATCAAATTAATAATATAATTAAAAATAATAAATAATTACAAAGTACATAACTTATATTATATTTTACTTACATTATGCAATAGACAATTTATTTTGACTATTTATTTATTTATTTATTTATTTATACATGTATTATTTATTACATGTATAAAAAAATATATAGTCATAAATAATAAATAATAAATACATGTATTATTTATTACATGTATAAGTAAATAAATAGTCAAAATAAATAAATAATAAATGATGACATTTTTTATGGATCATATTAAATTTGCATGAAAAACACTCATATTTTAAATTTAATCAAATTTAATTATTTAAAATATCGTATCAGAATATTTTTTTGTATGACTTTACACAATTTGTATGAATTAATTTATCCAACTTTTTTTGACACCATTGTAACAATAAATGTGTTTGTTCTCCTTCAGTTGTCAACCACTTTGCCTTGCACATTAGCGCCACCTAAAGGACCGGGGTGAAAGTTATTATTTATATATTACATGTAATATATTAACGGTATATTTAATTGCTTGTGGGCATTTTTTGTTCGCTTAGAACGCACAAGCGGTGTACAAAAAGTGTCCTCTCCCTCTGATAAAGCCGCCAAGCCGAGACAGAGCGCCATCTTGGATACAGTAGGGGTACCTAATGTTGCGGCCTTGCGTCGGAAGACAGCAGGACGCGAGAGAAAGCAAAAAAAAAAAAAAGGACGCGAGGGAGGAAAGGAAACGCCGAGTTTGCACTAATAGAGCAAACTTCAGAGGCAAATTAGCGAGGCGCCGCAGAGATAGCGATCGGAGAGCGGCGGCCGTGCACCCTGAGTCTGTTAGCGCTCGCTGCGTTTCCATCAGCGTCATTACGAGCGCTTATCGCTGGCATCGCTCAAAGCGCGCGGAAAATGGAAGACATTAGGTGACGTCACCAGGGGGTCAGCTCAAAGTTCATCTTTGGATCTTTTCAGAGGAGGAAGTGGAGTGGAGATGAGGTCTATTGTGATTGGTCCCTGCCCAGAAGCCCCATGGCTCATTGGCTGGCTGGACGTCACCCGGTTAAGTTAAGTCAAGTTAAGTTAAGTTAGGCAGGTTGGGGATGTCTAATATGGGGTGCCGAATTTAAAAGTCCAGTCACACTTTTCTAGAATATATATTTCTCACATTTAACTCACTTTTATCGCATTTAGCTTATTCTCATTCTCATTTAAGTTGAAATCAAATATTGACTCTAATGTTGAATCTAAATCTAAATCTTAAATCTAAATCTAGGATCAAAATCTTAAATCTAAATGTTAAATCGAAACCTAACATTAAGTGCTTCCATTTAGATTTAGATTTAGATTCAACATTTGGGTTTAGATTTAACATTTAGATTTAGATTTAAATATAATATTCATATTTAGATAAAAGATGTATGTTTAGATGTAGCTGTTAGATTTAGATTTAAGATATATAATTAGATTCAACATGTATATTTATATTTAAGATTTAGGTTTAGATTCAACATTTAGATTTAAATGTAACATTCCTATTTAGATTAAACATGTATGTTTAGATTTAACATTTAGATTTAAAATGGTAAATGGTAAATGGGTCGTACTTGTATAGCACTTTTCTACCTTTTTTTTAAGGAACTCAAAGCGCTTTGACAGTATTTTCCACATTTACCCATTCAAACATTATTTAAATATAATATTCATGTTCAAACATGTATGTTTAGATTTAACATTTAGATTTAAATGTAATATTCATATTTAGATTAAACATGTATGTCACATATAGATTTAGATTTAAGATATATAATTAGATTTAACATGTATATTTATATTTAAGATTTTGGTTTAGATTTAACATTTAGAATTAAATGTAACATTCATATTTAGATTAAAAATTTATGTTTATATTTAACATTTAGATTTAAGATATATAATTAGAATTAACATGTATATCTATATTTAAGATTTATGTTTAGATCTAAGATTTTGATTTAACATTTAGATTTAAATGTAACATTAATATTTAGATTAAACATGTATGTTTAGATGTAACATTTAGATTTAAATGTAACATTAATATTTAGATTAAACATGTATGTTTTGATTTAACATTTAGATTTAAATGTACCATTAATATTTAGATTAAACATGTATGTTTAGATTTAACATTTAGATTTAAGATATATAATAAGATTTAACAAGGGACAAGCTGTAGAAAATGGATGGATGGATGGATGTATATTTATATTTAAGATTTTGGTTTGGTTTTAAGATTTAGATTTAACATTTAGATTTAAATGTAACATTCATATTTAGATTAAACATGTATGTTAAGATTTAACATTTAGATTTAGATGTAAATATAATATACATATTTAGATTAAACATGTATGTTTAGATTTAACATTTAGATTTAGATTTAAGATATATAATTAGATTTAACATGTATAATTATATTTAAGATTTTGGTTTGGATTTAAGATTTAGATTTAACATTTAGATTTAAATGTAACATTCATATTTAGATTAAACATGTATGTTTAGATTTAACATTTAGATTTAGATTTAAGATATATAATTAGATTTATCATTCATATTTAGATTAAACATATATGTTAAGATTTAACATTTAGATTTAGATTTAAATATGATAATAATATTTAGATTAAACATGTATGTTTAGATTTAACTGTTATATTTAGATTTAAGATATATAATTAGATTCAACATGTATATTTATATTTAAGATATAGGTTTATATTTAACATTTAGATTTAACATTTAGATTTAAATGTAACATTCATATTTAGATTAAACATGTATGTTTAGATTTAACATTTAGATTTAAATATAATATTCCTATTTAGATTAAACATGTATATTTGGATTTAACTGTTAGATTTAGATTTAAGATATATAATTAGATTTAACATGTATGTTTATATTTAAGATTTAGGTTTGGATTTAAGATTTAGATTTAACATTTAGATTTAAATGTAACGTTCATATTTAGATTAAACATGTATGTTTAAATTTAACATTTAGATTTAAATATAATATTCATATTTAGATTAAACATGTATGTTTAGATTTAACATTTAGATTTAGATTTAAAATATATAATTAGATTTAACAAGGGACAAGCTGTAGAAAATGGATGATGGATGGATGTATATTTATATTTAAGATTTTGGTTTGGTTTTAAGATTTAGATTTTACATTTAGATTTAAATTTAAGATATATAATTAGATTTAACATTCATATTTAGATTAAGCATGTATGTTATGATTTGACATTTAGATTTAGATTTAAATATAACATAATGGTCCCCCTGCAGGCCCATAATTGGATTGGTGCAGAGTGAAGTCCATTAGGAGTAAAAGTCGCTGCTATTAGCGTTCACTGACAACAAACAGATCGCGTTTTAGGGCGTGGCGGATGTTTGTGTACCATTAAAGGGTGTGGCGTTCACTTTGACCGGTGCAGCAATCTAATCAGGGGGACGGTGGAGGTGGGTGTCTCGGGTTACCCCACAAGTGGTCCAGTAATGCGAGCAGGAAGTAGACTTGTCACAATAATGAAATCATAACACAAACACGTCGATGAAGTCAATTTTGGCGCTGTACATCCTCGTGTTATGTCAAGTGTCTTCAACTCTGTCAAACTTGTCCGCACCGCTTCATTGGCTGCCACTCAAACACCTCACTACTCCAAGGTAACAAGTTTTGGTAAAATAAGAACGACAAAAAATGTGAAACATTTATCAGTGAGCAGTGTTCATTTTGACAGCAGTTTTTAATTTAAATCAATTCGAAATAAATCTAACTATTTATTTAGCACTTTTCATGCACAGGCAAGTGGCAAACACTAATCATAATAGAAGAAGACACACACACACACACACACACACACACACACCACTATTGACAATAACAAAGCTAAAAAAAAGGATTTGAGGAAAAACACCACCTTTGAGGCGTCCACACTGGAGAATATATATATATATATATATATATATATATATATATATATATATATATATATATATATATATATATGTGTGTGTGTGTGTGTGTGTATATGTATATCAGTGACGTGCGGTGAGGTTGATGGCTGGTGAGGCACTGACTTCATCACAGTCAGATTTACAAACATATGAACCCTAAAGAGTATCTTATTCATCATTTGATTGGCAGCAGTTAACGGGTTATGTTTAAAAGCTCATACCAGCATTCTTCCCTGCTTGGCACTCAGCATCAAGGGTTGGAATTGGGGGTTAAATCACCAAAAATGATTCCCGGGCGCGGCGCCGCTGCTGCCCACTGCTCCTCTCACCTCCCAGGGGGTGAACAAGGGGATGGGTCAAATGCAGAGGACAAATTTCACCACACCTAGTGTGTGTGTGTGTGACAATCATTGCTACTTTAACTTTACACATACAAACTGTAGCACACAAAAAAGCACATTTAATAAAAAAAACGTTATTATGGTCATACCTTTACTTATAAATTAAGTCCATGCGCCGCAACTAAAGCCCTCACTTAAACTTTCCACGTGCAAGATTGAATCTATTTAAAAGTGTAACCGAGGGTTTATAAATGTCGCCTATATTGTATGAAACTACAAAATAACAAACACGGAGGCT
>NC_084550.2:60912500-60915000 GCF_033978685.3 Nerophis lumbriciformis | reverse complement strand
ATGGATGACGTCATGTGACAAAATCCGACACCCAGGAAATGTTTCCCGCCGTGTGTGTGTGTGTGTGTGTGTGTGTGTGTGTGTGTGTGTGTGTGTGTGTGTGTGTGTGAGACCCCCATTAAGAGCAGCCTGCAGCTCTGCGCATGTTCCACAAACTGCACGGCGGCGTGAAATAAAAAAGACGTCTCCTCCTGGGTGTCACCTGCCGGATGATGCGCCGTGGATTCAGCCCGCCGGGGCGGTGGAGGAGAGAGCGGGGCCTCGGGGAGCGTCGGGTGCGCGGGGTCGGCGTTGACGGTCGGGCGGAAAGGCGGCGAGGATTTAAATGGAGATTGACACCCCAGGGGGTAACCTGGCAACAGGCTGGAGCTGCTGTCAGATTAGGATCTGGGAGAGAGAGAGAGAGAGATAACCACTTTAGTGCCCCCTGGACGGTGTGTGTGTGTGTGTGTGTGTGTGGCAGCTGCAGAGTCCTTTGTAAAAAGTTTAAAAGCCAGCCAGCAAAATAAATCAATTAGAAGCAGAATATTTAAATATTTAAATTCTAAATCTATTCATAATTTTTTTTTTAATTGCTGAAAAAATAATAATTCCTGTAATTCTTTTTGCTCTCATTTTGCTTGATTTTATTCATTTCTGATTTTCCTTTTTTCGTTATTATTTTAGTATTGTATTTAATATGTCTATATTTAATATAATAATACTACTACTAATAATAATAATATTTAATATGTCAATTGCTTGGTAAATAGCTATCAGTATTGTAAAGCTGGAAATGGCTTGGAGTTGTTCTATTTTCTTTTATTCCACATTTATTAACAATATGTTGTTTTTAAACAACATTTCAAAAAATACATTTGTATTTTTTATTTTTGTATTTTTAGGCCAACAGCGAGTAAAAGTCGTACTTCAGCAGCCGAGAGGAGCAGTTGTAGCCCGCAACCTGTTTTAAAAAGGTTTTATTGCCATCTATTTACCAAATTATATAACAAGAATTGTGTTGAATGGAGAATTGATGATGAGTTCAGGTGAGTGTTGAACTCTCAGCGTTCACACAATAAATATGAGTTGTTCTGCAGGAGGGACTTCTTTAATGAGATACTGTATCATGGCGCCATGATGGGGAAGCCTTCTTGATCAACATGATACCGCCTCTAAACCCTCCCAGAGCTAGATGAGACCACTCCGTGTAAACACCCACTGGACAACTTTGTAATTAGAAAAAAAAAAAAGAAAAAAAAAAAGCAGGCTTCACTACACATCTTAAAAGGAGTCATGTTATGAGTCATGTTTTCTGCATTTAAAACATTTCCTTGTCATCTACATAACCTGCGCTAATAACCTGTATATACAAACCCCGTTTCCATATGAGTTGGGAAATTGTGTTAGATGTAAATATAAACGGAATACAATGATTTGCAAATCATTTTCAACCCATATTCAGTTGAATATGCTACAAAGACAACATATTTGATGTTCAAACTCAAAATCTTTTTTTTTTTTTTGCAAATAATAATTAACTTAGAATTTCATGGCTGCAACACATGCCAAAGTAGTTGGGAAAGGGCATGTTCACCACTCTGTTACATGGCCTTTCCTTTTAACAACACTCAGTTAACGTTTGGGAACTGAGGAGACACATTTTTGAAGCTTCTCAGGTGGAATTCTTTCCCATTCTTGCTTGATGTACAGCTTAAGTTGTTCAACAGTCCAGGGATCTCCGTTGTGCTATTTTAGGCTTCATAATGCGCCACACATTTTCAATGGGACACAGGTCTGGACTACAGGCAGGCCAGTCTAGTACCCGCACTCTTTTACTATGAAGCCACGTTGATGTAACACGTGGCTTGGCATTGTCTTGCTGAAATAAGCAGGGGTGTCCATGGTAACGTTGTTTGGATGGCAACATATGTTGCTCCAAAAACTGTATGTACCTTTCAGCATTAATGGCGCCTTCACAGATGTGTAAGTTACCCATGCCATGGGCACTAATACACCCCCATACCATCACACATGCTGGCTTTTCAACTTTGCGCCTAGAACAATCCGGATGGTTCTTTTCCTCTTTGGTGCGGAGGACACGACGTCCACAGTTTCCAAAAACAATTTGAAATGTGGACTCGTCAGACCACAGAACACTTTTCCACTTTGTATCAGTCCATCTTAGATGAGCTCAGGCCCAGCGAAGCCGGCGGTGTTTCTGGATGTTGTTGATAAATAGTTACTGACAGTGTGTTTCTGAAGTGTTCCTGTGCCCATGTGGTGATATCCTTTACACACTGATGTCGCTTGTTGATGCAGTACAGCCTGAGGGATGGAAGGTCACGGGCTTAGCTGCTTACGTGCAGTGATTTCTCCAGATTCTCTGAACCCTTTGATGATATTACGGACCGTAGATGGTGAAATCCCTAAATTCCTTGCAATAGCTGGTAGACAAAGGTTTTTCTTAAACTGTTCAACAATTTGCTCATGCATTTGTTGACAAAGTGGTGACCCTCGC
>NC_084550.2:60872500-60907500 GCF_033978685.3 Nerophis lumbriciformis | reverse complement strand
TCTATATTGTAGCGTCCCAGAAGAGTTAGTGCTGCAAGGGGTTCTGGGTATTTGTTCTGTTGTGTTTATGTTGTGTTACGGTGCGGATGTTCTCCCGGAATGTGTTTGTCATTCTTATTTGGTGTGGGTTCACAGTGTGGCGCATATTTGTAACAGTGCTAAAGTTGTTTATACGGCCACCCTCAGATCAGCTTTCAGGAAAAGAGAGCGGATGAGGGTATGTCTACAGAATATATTAATTGATGAAAATTGGGCTGTCTGCACTCTCAAAGTGCATGTTGTTGCCAAATGTATTTCATATGCTGTAAACCTAGTTCATAGTTGTTGGTTTCCTTTAATGTCAAACAAACACATACCAATCGTTGGTTAGAAGGCGATCGCCGAATTCGTCCTCGCTTTCTCCCGTGTCGCTGGCTGTCGTGTCGTTTTCGTCGGTTTCGCTTGCATACGGTTCAAACCGAAGTGGCTCAATAGCTTCAGTTTCTTCTTCAATTTCGTTTTCGCTAACTGCCTCCACACTACAACCATCCGTTTCAATACATGCGTAATCTGTTGAATCGCTTAAACCGCTGAAATCCGAGTCTGAATCCGAGATAATGTCGCTATAGCTTGCTGTTCTTTCCGCCATGTTTGTTTGTGTTGGCTTCACTCATACTTGCCAACCTTGAGACCTCCGATTTCGGGAGGTGGGGGGTGGGGGTCAGGGGGTGTGGTTAAGATATATATATATATATATATATATATATATATAAGAAATACTTGACTTTCAGTGAATTCTAGCTATATATATATATATATATATATATATATATATATATATATATATATATATATATATATATATATATATATATATATAAATAAATAAAAGAAATACTTGAATTTCAGTGTTCATTTATTTACACATATACACACACATAACACTCATCTACTCATTGTTGAGTTAAGGGTTGAATTGTCCATCCTTGTTCTATTCTCTGTCACTATTTCAGAACACACACATTATACAAATATACATTATAAAATCAATAAGAAAACGGGAGCTCTAATTTGGGAGTCTGAATTAGGATCAGAAGTTCCTATATAAACATTGCGCACTCACGTCGCCATTTTGTATTGGTTACTGCAGCTGTACATTGGATTCATTCACAAATACAAACTACAACTCACAAACACTTTAGAGTTAGGCTCCACCATCAGAATGTGTACTTAAACTTATAAAGATCACATGGATATTATTCAGTGAGTGGATTCACCAAAACTAACCTGTTATACAGGAGGAAAAAGCACACAGGACGTTTCAATTGTTCACAGACTGGTCGCGCTCATCAGAATGACAAGACACTTCCGGTCTGCAGGTGATAGCATTCAATTGGGAAGAAACGCCCTACTGCCCCCTACTGACCAATGTGAATACTGATAAATGTGTAATGACAGCTCCAAAAACGAATTCAAACCACAAAATAAACTAAATAAATCAACACAAAAATGTGACACATTATGGGTGGGTCACATATGCATGTACAACAGGCTGTCAACACGTCACTCAGGTCCGCATGGAGCTGGAGGGGGCGTGGCCTCCAGCTCCGCCTGAATTTCGGGAGATTTTCGGGAGAAAATTTGTCCCGGGAGGTTTTCGGGAGAGGCGCTGAATTTCGGGAGTCTCCCGGAAAATCCGGGAGGGTTGGCAAGTATGGTTTCACTATGTGACGTCACAGGAAAATGGACGGGTGTATATAACGATGGTTAAAATCAGGCACTTTGAAGATTTTTTAGGGATATTGCGTGATAGGTAAAATTTTGAAAAAAACTTCGAAAAATATAATAAGCCACTGGGAACTGATTTTTAATGGTTTTAACCCTTCTGAAATTGTGATAATGTTCCCCTTTAAGGGAGATTAAAAGCGTCTTCAATTTGAGCCGGTCCCCGCAGGACTGTGTTTAGGTGGAAACAGGGAAGTTCTGTGCCGTTTCAGCCGTTTTTGGAGAACCTGCTTGGGAAAGTCTGAAAACCACCGCCTTGTTGTTTCCGTGCGGCGAAGGGTGTCGCAAGTCGTACCCGTGAATGATACCAAATCTAAAACCCTATCAGTGAAGCATAAGAAGTACAAAACATGCAAACTTTTGTTTTTTTAACAGTGTGTCTATTTATTATAGTCATTTGTGAATGTGAGTGTGAATGTTGTCTGTCTATCTGTGTTGGCCCTGTGATGAGGTGGAGACTTGTCCAGGGTGTACCCCGCCTTCTGCCCGAATGCAGCAGAGATAGGCTCCCCCCCCCCGCCCCCCGCGACCCCAAAAGGGACAAGCAGTAGAAAATGGATGGATGGATGGAAATAAATAAAAGAGGAAGAGGAGGAGCTACAGCCACCTAATTTAAAGAGGAACACCGCCTGAGATTTTGCCCTTCATCTTACTGTAAAATTCAAATGAATGAATTGTTAATTATACAAACCCCGTTTCCATATGAGTTGGGAAATTGTGTTAGATGTAAATATAAACGGAATACAATGATTTGCAAATCATTTTCAACCCATATTCAGTTGAATATGCTACAAAGACAACATATTTGATGTTCAAACTGATAAACATTTTTTTTTTAGCAAATAATCATTAACTTTAGAATTTGATGCCAGCTACACGTGACAAAGAAGTTGGGAAAGGTGGCAATAAATACTGATAAAGTTGAGGAATGCTCATCAAACACTTATTTGGAACATCCCACAGGTGTGCAGGCTAATTGGGAACAGGTGGGTGCCATGATTGGGTATAAAAGTAGATTCCATGAAATGTTCAGTCATTCACAAACAAGGATGGGGCGAGGGTCACCACTTTGTCAACAAATGCGTGAGCAAATTGTTGAACAGTTTAAGAAAAAACTTTCTCAAGCAGCTATTGCAAGGAATTTAGGGATTTCACCATCTACGGTCCGTAATATCATCAAAGGGTTCAGAGAATCTGGAGAAATCACTGCACGTAAGCAGCTAAGCCCGTGACCTTTGATCCCTCAGGCTGTACTGCATCAACAAGCGACATCAGTGTGTAAAGGATATCACCACATGGGCTCAGAAACACTTCAGAAACCCACTGTCAGTAACTACAGTTGGTCGCTACATCTGTAAGTGCAAGTTAAAATTCTCCTATGTAAGGCAAAAACCGTTTATCAACAACACCCAGAAACGCCGTCAATTTTGCTGGGCCTGAGCTCATCTATAATGGACTGATACAAAGTGGAAAAGTGTTCTGTGGTCTGACGAGTCCACATTTCAAATTGTTTTTGGAAACTGTGGACATTGTGTCCTTTGAACCAAAGAGGAAAAGAACCATCCGGATTGTTATAGGCGCAAAGTTGAAAAGCCAGCATGTGTGATGGTATGGGGGTGTATTAGTGTCCAAGACATGGGTAACTTACACATCTGTGAAGGCACCATTAATGCTGAAAGGTACGTACAGGTTTTGGAGCAACATATGTTGCCATCCAAGCAACGTTACCATGGACGCCCCTGCTTATTTCAGCAAGACAATGCCAAGCCATGTGTTACATCAACGTGGCTTCATAGTAAAAGAGTGCGGGTACTAGACTGGCCTGCCTGTAGTCCAGACCTGTCTCCCATTGAAAATTAAAATTAAAATGAACAATTCTCATTCCAGTGAATGCTTGATTGATTCTACTTTGACACAATTGATATTTATATTGGAGTTACTGTAGCGAGGTCACATGACCGCAGACAGGAAGCCTGGAAGAATCCAAGCCCGTTCCTTCATTAGCGCCCACCATATACAACGTTACAGCAACAATAAGTAACGGCCAATAAAAAGGAGCAAACGTTTTATTGTGCAGCTTTAAAAGCTAATTTATGTTTCCACTATAAATATCATTCATGTAAAAAGAGCGAGGAGTGTGGTCTCCTAATCTCTGGAGCACATTTAACCTAGACACTTTTATTCTACTCTATAACCGTGTGTGTGTGTGTGTGTGTGTGTGTGTGTGTGTGTGTGTGTGTGAACAAGAGATATTTCTGGCTCATAGAATGTTCTAACTTGTAAAAAGAAAATACTTTTGATGTTTTTGTTGCTGTGTAAATTGATGTTTGCTAGGAAGAGCATCCAGGGGACACACTTGAGGAGATAAAGTGTGTCCAGCAGGTGGCGCTCTCATCAGATTATACAATGTGTGTGTGTGTGTGGGGTGCTCTCATCAGATTATAGAATGTGTGTGTGTGTGTGTGTGTGTGTGTGTGTGTGTGTGTGTGTGTGTGTGTGTGTGTGTGTGTGTGTGTGGTGCTCTGATCAGATTATTATAGAATGTGTGTGTGTGGTGGGAGCGTCCACAAGGTTTTGGGGTGAAATAACTTAAGTACATTTTTAAAAATGTCATCAATAAAAAAAATGCTCCTTGAGTCCTCATTAATAATAATATGAGTGTTTGATAGGTTTACAGCTTTGTAGTGGGAGGTGGGGCTTTATCATAAACTCCTACCTTCCATATCATAGACTCCTACCTTCCATATAAATAGACTCTTATGTTCCATATCATAGACTCCTACGTTCCATATCATAGACTCCTACCTTCCATATCATAGACTCCTACCTTCCATATCATAGACTTCAATGTTCCGTATCCTAGACTCCTACGTTTCATATCCTAGACTCCTACGCTTCATATCATAGACTTCAATGTTCCATATCATAGACTCCTACCTTCCATATAAATAGACTCTTATGTTCCATATCATAGACTCCTACCTTCCATATCATAGACTCCTACCTTCCATATCATAGACTCCTACGTTCCATATCACAGACTCCTACCTTCCATATCATAGACTCCTACCTTCCATATCATAGACTTCAATGTTCCGTATCCTAGACTCCTACGTTTCATATCCTAGACTCCTACGTTTCATATCATAGACTTCAATGTTCCATATCATAGACTCCTACCTTCCATATCCTAGACACCTATGTTCCATATCCTAGACTCCTACATTTCATATCATAGACTCCTACATTTCATATCCTAGGCTCCTATGTTTCATATCCTAGACTCCTATGTTCCGTATCCTAGACTCCTACGTTTTATATCATAGACTTCAAATGTTCCATATAATAGACTCCTACATTTCATATCATAGACTCATATGTTCCATATCAGAGACTCCTACATTTCATATCATAGACTCCTATGTTCCGTATCCTAGACTCCTATGTTCCGTATCCTGGACTCCTACGTTTTATATCATAGACTTCAATGTTCCATATCATAGACTCCTACATTTCATATCATAGACTCCTATGTTCCAGATCCTAGACTCTTATGTTTCATATCATAGACTCCTACATTTCATATCATAGACTCCTATGTTCCATATCATAGACTCCTATGTTTCATATCATAGACTCCTACATTTCATATCATAGACTCCTATGACTCCTACATTTCATATCATAGACTCCCATGTTCCATATCCTAGACTCCTACGTTTCATATCATAGACTCCTACATTTCATATCATAGACTTCAATGTTCCATATCATAGACTCCTACATTTCATATCATAGACTCCTACATTTCATATCATAGACTTCAATGTTCCATATCATAGACTTCTACGTTCCATATAAAGTTAAAAAGTTAAAGTACCAATGATTGTCTCACACACACTAGGTGTGGCGAGATTATTCTCTGCATTTGAACCATCACCCTTGATCACCCCCTGGGAGGTGAGGGGAGCAGTGGGCAGCAGCGGTGGCCGCGCCCGGAAATCATTTTGGTGATTTAACCCCCAATTCCAACCCTTGATGCTGAGTGCCAAGCAGGGAGGTAATGGGTCCCATTTTTATAGTCTTTGGTATGACTCGGCCGGGGTTTGAACTCACAACCTACCGATCTCAGGGCGGACACTCTAACCACTAGGCCACTGAGTAGGTATATCATAGACTCCTACATTTCATATCCTAGACTCCTATGTTCCGTATCCTGGACTCCTACGTTCCGTATCCTAGACTCCTACGTTCCGTATCCTAGACGCCTACGTTCCGTATCCTAGACTCCTACGTTCCGTATCCTAGACTCCTACGTTCCGTATCCTAGACTCCTACGTTCCGTATCCTAGACTCCTACGTTCCGTATCCTAGACTCCTACGTTCCGTATCCTAGACTCCTACGTTCTGTATCCTAGACTCCTACGTTCCGTATCCTAGACTCCTACGTTCCGTATCCTAGACTCCTATGTTCCGTATCCTAGACTCCTACGTTTTATATCATAGACTTCAATGTTCCATATCATAGACTTCTACATTTCATATCATAGACTCCTATGTTCCGTATCCTAGACTCCTACGTTCCGTATCCTAGACTCCTATGTTCCGTATCCTAGACTCCTACGTTTTATATCATAGACTTCAATGTTCCATATCATAGACTCCTACATTTCATATCATAGACTCCTATGTTCCGTATCCTAGACTCCTATGTTCCGTATCCTAGACTCCTACCTTTTATATCATAGACTTCAATGTTCCATATCATAGACTCCTACATTTCATATCCTAGACTCCTATGTTCCGTATCCTAGACTCCTATGTTCCGTATCCTAGACTCCTATGTTCCGTATCCTAGACTCCTATGTTCCGTATCCTAGACTCCTACGTTCCGTATCCTAGACTCCTATGTTCCGTATCCTAGACTCCTACGTTTTATATCATAGACTTCAATGTTCCATATCATAGACTTCTACATTTCATATCATAGACTCCTATGTTCCGTATCCTAGACTCCTACATTCCGTATCCTAGACTCCTATGTTCCGCATCCTAGACTCCTACGTTTTATATCATAGACTTCAATGTTCCATATCATAGACTCCTACATTTCATATCATAGACTCCTATATTCCATATCCTAGACTCCTATGTTCCGTATCCTAGACTCCTACCTTTTATATCATAGACTTCAATGTTCCATATAATAGACTCCTACATTTCATATCATAGACTCCTATGTTCCATATCCTAGACTCCTGTGTTTCATATCCTAGACTCCTACATTTCAAAACATAGACTCCTACATTTCATAGCATAGACTCCTATGTTCCATATCATAGACTCCTACATTTCATATCATAGACTCCCATGTTCCATATCCTAGACTCCTATGTTTCATGTCATAGACTTCAATGTTCCATATCATAGACTCCTACATTTCATATCATAGACTCCTACATTTCATATCATAGACTTCAATGTTCCATATCATAGACTCCTACGTTTCATATCAGACTTCAATGTTCCATATCATAGACTCCTACATTTCATATCATATACTCCTATGTTCCATATCATAGACTCCTATGTTCCATATCATAGACTTCAATGTTCCATATCATAGACTCCTACATTTCATATCAT
Source organism: Nerophis lumbriciformis (assembly GCF_033978685.3). NCBI lineage: Eukaryota > Metazoa > Chordata > Actinopteri > Syngnathiformes > Syngnathidae > Nerophis > Nerophis lumbriciformis. The sequence goes on along the minus strand of NC_084550.2, from coordinate 60,900,090 downwards.
AGACTCCTATGTTCCATATCCTAGACTCCTATGTTTCATATCCTAGGGTCCTATGTTCCATATCATAGACTTCAATGTTCCATATATTAGACTCCTACATTTCATATCATAGCCTCCTATGTTCCATATAATAGACTCCTATGTTCCATATCATAGACTTCAATGTTCCATATCATAGACTCCTACATTTCATATCATAAACTCCTATGTTCCATATCCTAGACTCCTATGTTCCATATCATAGACTTCAATGTTCCATATCATAGACTTCAATGTTCCATATCATAGACTCCTACATTTCAAATCATATACTCCTCTGTTCCATATCCTAGACTCCTGTTTCATATCATAGACTCCTACGTTTCATATCATAGACTCCTATGTTCCATATCATAGACTCCCATGTTCCATATCATAGACTTCAATGTTCCATATCATAGACTCCTACATTTCATATCATAGATTCCTATGTTCCAGATCCTAGACTCCTATGTTCCATATCATAGACTCCTATGTTTCATATCGTAGACTTCAATGTTCCATATCATAGACTCCTACATTTCATATCATAGACTCCTATGTTCCATATCCTAGACTCCTGTGTTTCATTTCATAGACTCCTATGTTCCATATCATAGACTTCAATGTTCCATATCCTAGACTCCTGTGTTTCATATCCTAGACTCCTACGTTTCATATCATAGACTTCAATGTTCCACATCCTAGACTCCTACGTTTCATATCATAGACTCCTATGTTCCATATCCTAGACTCCTATGTTTCATATCATATACTCCTATGTTCCATATCATAGACTTCAATGTTCCATATCATAGACTTCAATGTTCCATATCATAGACTTCAATGTTCCATATCATAGACTCCTACATTTCAAATCATAGACTCCTATGTTCCATATCCTAGACTCCTACGTTTCATATCATAGACTTCAATGTTCCATATCTTAGACTCCTACATTTCATATCATAGACTCCCATGTTCCATATCCTAGACTCCTACGTTTCATATCATAGACTTCAATGTTCCATATCATAGACTCCTACATTTCATATCATAGACTCCTACATTTCATATCATAGACTTCAATGTTCCATATCATAGACTTCTACGTTTCATATCATAGTCTTCAATGTTCCATATCATTGACTCCTACGTTTTATATCCTAGACTCCTATGTTCCGTATCCTAGCCTCTATGTTCCGTATCCTAGACTCCTACGTTCCGTATCCTAGACTCCTATGTTCCGTATCCTAGACTCCTACGTTTTATATCATAGACTTCAATGTTCCATATCATAGACTTCTACATTTCATATCATAGACTCCTATGTTCCGTATCCTAGACTCCTACGTTCCGTATCCTAGACTCCTATGTTCCGTATCCTAGACTCCTACGTTTTATATCATAGACTTCAATGCTCCATATCATAGACTCCTACATTTCATATCATAGACTCCTATGTTCCGTATCCTAGACTCCTATGTTCCGTATCCTAGACTCCTACCTTTTATATCATAGACTTCAATGTTCCATATCATAGACTCCTATATTTCATATCATAGACTCCTACATTTCATATAATAGACTTCAATGTTCCATATCATAGACTTCTACGTTTCATATCATAGACTTCAATGTTCCATATCATAGACTCCTACATTTCATATCCTAGACTCCTATGGTCCGTATCCTAGACTCCTATGTTCCGTATCCTAGACTCCTATGTTCCGTATCCTAGACTCCTACGTTCCATATCCTAGACTCCTATGTTCCGTATCCTAGACTCCTACGTTTTATATCATAGACTTCAATGTTCCATATCATAGACTTCTACATTTCATATCATAGACTCCTATGTTCCGTATCCTAGACTCCTACGTTCCGTATCCTAGACTCCTATGTACCGTATCCTAGACTCCTACGTTTTATATCATAGACTTCAATGTTCCATATCATAGACTCTTACATTTCATATCATAGACTCCTATGTTCCGTATCCTAGACTCCTATGTTCCGTATCCTAGACTCCTACCTTTTATATCATAGACTTCAATGTTCCATATCATAGACTCCTACATTTCATATCACAGACTCCTATGTCCTATATCCTAGACTCCTGTGTTTCATATCCTAGGCTCCTACATTTCATATCAAAGACTCCTACATTTCATAGCATAGACTCCTATGTTCCATATCATAGACTCCTACATTTCATATCATAGACTCCCATGTTCCATATCCTAGACTCCTACATTTCATGTCATAGACTTCAATGTTCCATATCATAGACTCCTACATTTCATATCATAGACTCCTACATTTCATATCATAGACTTCAATGTTCCATATCATAGACTCCTACGTTTCATATCAGACTTCAATGTTCCATATCATTAGACTCCTACATTTCATATCATATACTCCTATGTTCCATATCATAGACTCCTATGTTCCATATCATAGACTTCAATGTTCCATATCATAGACTCCTACATTTCATATCATAGACTCCTATGTTCCATATCCTAGACTCCTCTGTTTCATATCCTAGGCTCCTATGTTCCATATCATAGACTTCAATGTTCCATATATTAGACTCCTACATTTCATATCATAGACTCCTATGTTCCATATCATAGACTCCTATGTTCCATATCATAGACTTCAATGTTCCATATCATAGACTCCTACATTTCATATCATAAACTCCTATGTTCCAAATCCTAGACTCCTATGTTGCATATCCTAGACTCCTATGGTCCATATCATAGACTTCAATGTTCCATATCATAGACTCCTACATTTCATATCATATACTCCTCTGTTCCATATCCTAGACTCCTGTTTCATATCATAGACTCCTACGTTTCATATCATAGACTTTATTGTTCCATATCATAGACTCCTACATTTCATATCATAGATTCCTATGTTCCATATCATAGACTCCTACATTTCATATCATAGACTCCTATGTTCCATATCATAGACTCCTATGTTCCATATCATAGACTTCAATGTTCCATATCATAGACTCCTACAATTCATATCATAGATTCCTATGTTCCAGATCCTAGACTCCTATGTTCCATATCATAGACTCCTATGTTTCATATCGTAGACTTCAATGTTCCATATCATAGACTCCTACATTTCATATCATAGACTCCTATTTTCCATATCATAGACTCCTATGTTCCATATCATAGACTTCAATGTTCCATATCATAGACTCCTACATTTCATATCATAGACTCCTATGTTCCATATCCTAGACTACTGTGTTTCATATCCTAGACTCCTACGTTTCATATCATAGACTTCAATGGTTCATATCATAGACTCCTACATTTCACATCATAGACTCCTATGTTCCATATCCTAGACTCCTATGTTTCATTTCATAGACTCCTATGTTCCATATCATAGACTTCAATGTTCCATATCCTAGACTCCTGTGTTTCATATCCTAGACTCCTACGTTTCATATCATAGACTTCAATGTTCCACATCCTAGACTCCTACGTTTCATATCATAGACTCCTATGTTCCATATCCTAGACTCCTATGTTTCATATCATATACTCCTATGTTCCATATCATAGACTTCAATGTTCCATATCATAGACTTCAATGTTCCATATCATAGACTCCTACATTTCAAATCATAGAATCCTATGTTCCATATCCTAGACTCCTACGTTTCATATCATAGACTTCAATGTTCCATATCATAGACTCCTACATTTCATATCATAGACTCCCATGTTCCATATCCTAGACTCCTACGTTTCATATCATAGACTCCTACATTTCATATCATAGACTTCAATGTTCCATATCATAGACTCCTACATTTCATATCATAGACTCCTACATTTCATATCATAGACTCCTATGTTCCATATCATAGACTCCTATGTTTCATATCGTAGACTTCAATGTTCCATATCATACACTCCTACATTTCATATCATAGACTCCTATGTTCCATATCCTAGACTACTGTGTTTCATATCCTAGACTCCTACGTTTCATATCATAGACTTCAATGGTTCATATCATAGACTCCTACATTTCATATCATAGACTCCTATGTTCCATATCCTAGACTCCTATGTTTCATTTCATAGACTCCTATGTTCCATATCATAGACTTCAATGTTCCATATCCTAGACTCCTGTGTTTCATATCCTAGACTCCTACGTTTCATATCATAGACTTCAATGTTCCACATCCTAGACTCCTACGTTTCATATCATAGACTCCTATGTTCCATATCCTAGACTCCTATGTTTCATATCATATACTCCTATGTTCCATATCATAGACTTCAATGTTCCATATCATAGACTTCAATGTTCCATATCATAGACTCCTACATTTCAAATCATAGAATCCTATGTTCCATATCCTAGACTCCTACGTTTCATATCATAGACTTCAATGTTCCATATCATAGACTCCTACATTTCATATCATAGACTCCCATGTTCCATATCGTAGACTCCTACGTTTCATATCATAGACTCCTACATTTCATATCATAGACTTCAATGTTCCATATCATAGACTCCTACATTTCATATCATAGACTCCTACATTTCATATCATAGACTTCAATGTTCCATATCATAGACTTCTACGTTTCATATCATAGACTTCAATGTTCCATATCATAGACTCCTACGTTTTATATCCTAGACTCCTATGTTCCGTACCTACTCAGTGGCCTAGTGGTTAGAGTGTCCGCCCTGAGATCGGTAGGTTGTGAGTTCAAACCCCGGCCGAGTCATACCAAAGACTACAAAAAATGGGACCCGTTACCTCCCTGCTTGGCACTCAGCATCAAGGATTGGAATTGGGGGTTAAATCACCAGAAATGATTCCCGGGCGCGGCACCGCTGCTGCCCACTGCTCCCCTCACCTCCCAGGGGGTGGAACAAGGGGATGGGTCAAATGCAGAGGACAAATTTCACCACACCTAGTGTGTGTGTGACAATCATTGGTACTTTAACTTTAACTTTAACTATCCTAGACTCCTATGTTCCATATCCTAGACTCCTATGTTCCGTATCCTAGACTCCTACGTTCCGTATCCTAGACTCCTATGTTCCGTATCCTAGACTCCTACGTTTTATATCATAGACTTCAATGTTCCATATCATAGACTCCTATGTTTCATATCGTAGACTCCTATGTTCCGTATCCTAGACTCTTACGTTCCGTATCCTAGACTCCTATGTTCCGTATCCTAGACTCCTACGTTTTATATCATAGACTTCAATGTTCCATATCATAGACTCCTACATTTCATATCATAGACTCCTATGTTCCGTATCCTAGACTCCTATGTTCCGTATCCTAGACTCCTACCTTTTATATCATAGACTTCAATGTTCCATATCATAGACTCCTACATTTCATATCATAGACTCCTACATTTCATATCATAGACTTCAATGTTCCATATCATAGACTTCTACGTTTCATATCATAAACTTCAATGTTCCATATCATAGACTCCTACATTTCATTACCTTGACTCCTATTTTCCGTATCCTAGACTCCTATGTTCCGTATCCTAGACTCCTATGTTCCGTATCCTAGACTCCTACGTTCCGTATCCTAGACTCCTATGTTCCGTATCCTAGACTCCTACGTTTTATATCATAGACTTCAATGTTCCATATCATAGACTTCTACATTTCATATCATAGACTCCTATGTTCCGTATCCTAGACTCCTACCTTCCGTATCCTAGACTCCTATGTTCCGTATCCTAGACTCCTACGTTTTATATCATCGACTCCTACATTTCATATCATAGACTCCTATGTTCCGTATCCTAGACTCCTTTGTTCCGTATCCTAGACTCCTTTGTTCCGTATCCTAGACTCCTACCTTTTATATCATAGACTTCAATGTTCCATATCATAGACTCCTACATTTCATATCATAGACTCCTATGTTCCATATCCTAGACTCCTGTGTTTTTCATATCCTAGACTCCTACAATTCATATCAAAGACTCCTACATTTCATAGCATAGACTCCTATGTTCCATATCATAGACTCCTACATTTCATATCATAGACTCCCATGTTCCATATCCTAGACTCCTACGTTTCATGTCATAGACTTCAATGTTCCATATCATAGACTCCTACATTTCATATCATAGACTTCAATGTTCCATATCATTGACTCCTACGTTTCATATCATAGACTTCAATGTTCCATATCATAGATTCCTACATTTCATATCATATACTCTATGTTCCATATCATAGACTCCTATGTTCCATATCATAGACTTCAATGTTCCATATCATAGACTCCTACATTTCATATCATAGACTCCTATGTTCCATATCCTAGACTCCTATGTTTCATATCCTAGGCTCCTATGTTCCATATCATAGACTTCAATGTTCCATATATTAGACTCCTACATTTCATATCATATACTCCTCTGTTCCATATCCTAGACTCCTATGTTTCATATCATAGACTCCTACATTTCATATCATAGACTCCTATGTTCCATATCATAGACTCCTATGTTCCATATCATAGACTTCAATGTTCCATATCATAGACTCCTACATTTCATATCATAAACTCCTATGTTCCATATCCTAGACTCCTATGTTTCATATCCTAGACTCCTATGTTCCATATCATAGACTTCAATGTTCCATATCATAGACTCCTACATTTCATATCATATACTCCTCTGTTCTATATCCTAGACTCCTGTTTCATATCATAGACTCCTACGTTTCATATCATAGACTTTATTGTTCCATATCATAGACTCCTACATTTCATATCATAGATTCCTATGTTCCAGATCCTAGACTCCTATGTTCCATATCATAGACTCCTATGTTTCATATCGTAGACTTCAATGTTCCATATCATAGACTCCTACATTTCATATCATAGACTCCTATGTTCCATATCATAGACTCCTATGTTCCATATCATAGACTTCAATGTTCCATATCATAGACTCCTACATTTCATATCAAAGTTCCTATGTTCCAGATCCTAGACTCCTATGTTCCATATCATAGACTCCTATGTTTCATATCGTAGACTTCAATGTTCCATATCATAGACTCCTACATTTCATATCATAGACTCCTATGTTCCATATCATGGACTCCTATGTTCCATATCATAGACTTCAATGTTCCATATCATAGACTCCTACATTTCATATCATAGACTCCTATGTTCCATATCCTAGACTCCTATGTTTCATTTCATAGACTCCTATGTTCCATATCATAGACTTCAATGTTACATATCCTAGACTCCTGTGTTTCATATCCTAGACTCCTACGTTTCATATCATAGACTTCAATGTTCCATATCCTAGACTCCTACGTTTCATATCATAGACTCCTATGTTCCATATCCTAGACTCCTATGTTTAATTTCATAGACTCCTATGTTCCATATCATAGACTTCAATGTTCCATATCCTAGACTCCTGTGTTTCATATCCTAGACTCCTACGTTTCATATCATAGACTTCAATGTTCCATATCCTAGACTCCTACGTTTCATATCATAGACTCCTATGTTCCATATCCTAGACTCCTATGTTTCATATCATATACTCCTATGTTCCATATCATAGACTTCAATGTTCCATATCATAGACTCCTACATTTCAAATCATAGACTCCTATGTTCCATATCCTAGACTCCTACGTTTCATATCATAGACTTCAATGTTCCATATCATAGACTCCTACATTTCAAATCATAGACTCCTATGACTACTACGTTTCATATCATAGACTTCAATGTTCCATATCATAGACTCCTATATTTCATATCATAGACTCCTTTGTTCCATATCCTAGACTCCTACGTTCCATATCATAGACTCCTACATTTCATATCATAGACTCCTATGTTCCATATCCTAGACTGCTATGTTCCATATCATAGACTCCTACGTTTCATATCATAAACTTTAATGTTCCATATCATAGACTTCTACATGTCATATCATAGACTCCCATGTTCCATATCATAGACTCCTACATTTCATATCATAGACTCCTATGTTCCGGATCCTAGACTCCTATGTTTCATATCATAGACTTCAATGTTCCATATCATAGACTCCTACATTTCATATCATAGACTTCAATGTTTCATATCATAGACTCTATGGAGCTGGTGCCAGATCTAGTTTCACTTGGTCCCGCCTTCAGGACCTCATTTAAACTCCTATCTCCGGCGGCTCACCTCACACAAGCATCCAATGAAAGAGAAAGTTGGAGTGATAAAAAGCTCCTCCGACGTTCTTCTGAGGACCTTTGAAGGTTGAGCGAGTAAAGAGTGATTCCTCCAGAGTGAAGAGTGATTCCTCCAGAGTGCTTCCCTCATTAATCATGCTAATTGAGATACGTTGATATGCAACATTCAACTCAACTCTGTCTCTCCTTTCAATGACTACTGACTTCTCTCGCACTCACGTACACAATACCAACTCTATTTATACTTCATTGTTGTTTTTTAAACATTTCTTAAGTCAAATTTGCTGATTTTCCCTGAGCAGAAACCTGTTCTTGAATCTAAAAAATCCCAATGACAGCACAAACTTGAATTGTCAGAGATCTGCACCAATTGAATAATGTTATCAAACAGTTCAAATGCATTTTGGTGGATATGCATCCAAACAAAACCAATAATAAATGGATAGACGTTGGTAGTCCAACTGGTATACACAAGCTATGGAGGGAAAAAAAAAAGATAGTAACCAGTCGTATCATAAAATATGAGATCCATTATGTCAAATTGTTTTATCAGCTAAATTACCTTGGAATATGTTTATGCTGTCGCTATGAAAGTATTCGATTTAAAATGAATGATTCCTTAAAATTACAAAGCACACACACACAACAAAATTGGCAATATTGTGATAAAAGTCAGAACTTTATATGACAAATGTCACCATTTTGCATTAAAAAGTACTAATTTTACATAAAAAAGTAATAATTTTACGAGAAAATAATGCAGTATTACAGAAGTAGAAAGAATTTGAGAAATGATTTCCGATTTTATGAGAAAGAAGTCGACACATTGTGAGAAAAAGACTGCTTTTAGTTAATTTTTTTGTTTGTTTGTAATTGGTTTTAAATCATTATTTACTTCAACTTATTACAGTATGTCTCTATATACATATATATATATATATATTTTTTTTTTTAAATTAATTCTGCATTTCAATTTCTTACACACACTTGTTATTTCATATGTTGACCAGAGGGGGGGCACTTTTAAAAGCGACACAGTCAATTTGAAGAATCACTCTTTTTTAGGACCGCCCTCATTTTGATAGATGTCACCAGCAGGGGTGCAAATGAGACATTGTCTATTAGATGCAATGTTATTGGGACCATGATTTATGTCATCACTTGTTCACACCTCCTCATATGGAAGATACTTTTCTTTGTTGATGTCTGAAGAAGGGTAGCAATACAAGAACACACACACACACACACACACACACACACACACACACACACACACACACACACACACACACACACACACACACACACATTTTTGTATTTGTTACCTTCTTGAGACCCCCGAATAATGCCTACCTCTTTAGGACCACCCTTTCTAGATATATAAAGATGTGTATTTACAACATTAATAATATATACATACTATGCAAATATAAATAAAGCTCGTTGTGAAACATGAGTCGGAATTTCACTAGAAAAAGGTCACAATCTCACAAGAAAAACTTAGAATTTTGGCAGCATTATGATAAAAGTCATAATTTTACTCAACGCAAGTCAAGATTTTACAAGAAAAACTGAACATTTGTGCAATATTATGATAGAAGTTGGAATTTTACTCAATAACAGTCGCAATTTTACAAGAAAAGCTTAAAATTTTGGCAATTTTATGAAGAAAGTTGTAATTTTACTCGACAAAAGTCACAATTTTATAGGAAAATGTTGACATTTTGGCAATAGTATAATAATAATCGGAATTTTACTTGGCAAAAAGATGACAAAAGTCATAATTTTACTAAAAAAAACTCACCATTTTACAAGAACAACAAAATAATTGGCAATATTGTGATAAAAGTCAGAATTTTATATGACAAATGTCACCATTTTGCATTGAAAAGTAATAATTTGACATAAAAAAGTAATAATTTTACGAGAAAATATTGCAATATTACAGAAACAGAAATAATATGAGAAATTCCCAATTTTATAAGAAAGAAGTCGACAAATTGTGAGGAAAAAGACTGCTTTTAATTCATTTATTTTATTTTTTGTGTGTAATTGGTTTTTAATCTTCAATATTTACTTCAAGTTATTACAGTATGTCTCCATATACATATTTATTTTGATTTTTTTTTTTTAATTAATTTTGGCCGAGGGGGGGCGCATTTCAATTTCTTACACACACTTATTACATATGTTGGCCAGAGGGGGAGCACTTCAAATTTTTACACACACTTGTTATTTCATATGTTGACCAGAGGGGGAGCACTTTTAAAAATGACAAAATTTGAAAAATCCCTCTTTTTTAGTACCACCCAAATGTTGATAGATGTCACCAGCAGGGGTGCAAATGAGACATTGTCTATTAGATGCAATGTTATTGGGACCATGATTTATGTCATCACTTGTTCACACCTCCTCATATGAAAGATACTTTTCCTTGTTGACGTCTCAAGAAGGGTAGCAATACAAGAACACACGAACACACACACACACACACACACACACACACACACACACTCACACACACACACACACACACACACGCACACACAGATTCTTGTATTTGTTACCTTCTTGAGACTTCCGATTAATGCCTACCTCTTTAGGACCAGCCTTTCTAGATATATAAAGATGTGTATTTACAACATTAATAATATATACATATGATGCAAATATAAATAAAGCTTGTTGTGAAACATGAGTCGGAATTTCACTAGAAAAAGGTCACAATCTCACAAGAAAAACTTCGAATTTTGGCAGCATTAAAATAAGTCATAATTTTACTCAACGCAAGTCAAGATTTTACAAGAAAAACTGAACATTTGTGCAATATTATGATAGAAGTTGGAATTTTACTCAATAACAGTCGCAATTTTACAAGAAAAGCTTAAAATTTTAGCAATTTTATAAAGAAAGTTGTAATTTTACTCGACAAAAGTCACAATTTTATAAGAAAATGTTGACATTTGGCAATAGTATAATAATAATCGGAATTTTACTTGGCAAAATGATGACAAAAGTCATAATTTTACTAAAAAAACTTTCACTATTTTACAAGAACAACAAAATAATTGGCAATGTTGTGATAAAAGTCAGAATTTTATATGACAAATGTCACCATTTTGCATTGAAAAGTAATAATTTGACATAAAAAAGTAATAATTTTATGAGAAAATATTGCAATATTACAGAAACAGAAATGATATGAGAAATTCCCAATTTTATAAGAAAGAAGTCGACACATTGTGAGGAAAACGACTGCTTTTAGTTCATTTATTTTATTTTTTGTGTGTAATTGGTTTTTAATCTTCAATATTTACTTCAAGTTATTACAGTATGTCTCCATATACATATTTATTTTGATATTTTTTTTATTAATTCTGGCCGAGTGGGGGCGCATTTTAATTTCTTACACACACTTATTTCATATGTTGGCCAGAGGGGGAGCACTTCAAATTTTTACACACACTTGTTATTTCATATGTTGACCAGAGGGGGAGCACTTCAAATTTTTACACACACTTGTTATTTCATATGTTGACCAGAGGGGGAGCACTTTTAAAACACATTTGAAAAATCCCTCCTTTTGGGACCACCCAAATGTTGACAGATGTCACCAGCAGGGGTGCAAATGAGACATTGTCTATTAGATGCAATGTTATTGGGACCATGATTTATGTCATCACTTGTTCACACCTCCTCATATGGGAGCTACTTTTCCTTGTTGACGTCTCAAGAAGGTCAGCAATACAAGAACACACACACAGATTCTTGTATTTGTTACCTTCTTGAGACCTCAAAATAATGCCTCCCTCTTTAGGACCACCCTTTCTAGATATATAAAGATGTGTATTTACAACATTAATAATATACACATACTATGCAAATATAAATAAAGCTTGTTGTGAAACATGAGTCGGAATTTCACTAGAAAAAAGGTCACAATCTCACAAGAAAAACTTAGAATTTTGGCAGCATTATAATAAAAGTCATAATTTTACTCAACGCAAGTCAAGATTTTACAAGAAAAACTGAACATTTGTGCAATATTATGATAGAAGTTGGAATTTTACTCAATAACAGTCGCAATTTTACAAGAAAAGCTTAAAATTTTGGCAATTTTATGAAGAAAGTTGTAATTTTACTCGACAAAAGTCACAATTTTATAAGAAAATGTTGACATTTTGGCAATAGTACAATAATAATCGGAATTTTACTTGGCAAAAAGATGACAAAAGTCATAATTTTACTAAAAAAACTTTCACTATTTTACAAGAACAACAAAATAATTGGCAATATTGTGATAAAAGTCAGAATTGTATATGACAAATGTCACCATTTTGCATTGAAAAGTAATAATTTTTGTGTGTAACTGGTTGTTAATCTTCAATATTTACTTCAAGTTATTACAGTATGTCTCTATATACATATTTCTTTTGATGTTTTTTTTAATTAATTTTGGCCAAGGGGGGGATGGGCGCATTTCAATTTCTTACACACCCTTGTTATTTCATATGTTGGCCAGAGGGGGAGCACTTCAAAGTTTTACACACACTTGTTATTTCATATGTTGACCAGAGGGGGAGCACTTCAAATTTTTACACACACTTGTTATTTCATATGTTGGCCAGAGGGGGAGCACTTCAAATTTTTACACACACTTGTTATTTCATATGTTGGCCAGAGGGGGAGCACTTCAAATTTTTACACACACTTGTTATTTCATATGTTGGCAAGAGGGGGAGCACTTCAAATTTTTACACACACTTGTTATTTCATATGTTGACCAGAGGGGGAGCACTTTTAAAACACATTTGAAAAATCCCTCCTTTTTGGGACCACCCTCATTTTGATAGATGTCACCAGCAGGGGTGCAAATGAGACATTGTCTATTAGATGCAATGTTATTGGGACCATGATTTATGTCATCACTTGTTCACACCTCCTCATATGGAAGCTACTTTTCCTTGTTGACGTCTTAAGAAGGGTAGCAAAACAAGAACACACACACACACAACAGAACATGGAAAAAAAAGTGTGTGTGAAAGGGGGGTGGGCTAACACCTGTTGCAAAAGGTTACAAGGGTCAGGATGTAATATTTAATAACATCACTTGTTGGGCCTCAACTTTGGAACGCTTTTGTTATCGCCACTATTTTTGCTCTGTTGCAGTGAGACCTCTGAGCCCCGCCACACACACACACACACACACACACACACACACACACACACACACACACACACACACACACACACACACACACACACACACACACACACACACACACACACACACACACACACACACACACACACACACACACACACACACACACACACACTGCCCTCTCAGATAAAAGGCAACCAGAGCGCAGTGTGTTGATAGAAGCCAATCAGAAAAGTACAAAGTGATAAGGAAGCAGACGTGACCCTGCAGGTGATGAGCTGCCGCCTCTCTCTCTCCCACACACACACGTACACACACATGTACACGTACACTCACACACACACACACACCGTTAGTATCTTTACATCTGATCCAATGTGAAAGCAAAAAGAGTGTTTTTGGACTTGGGGTTCTGCTTGCTGCCATGAAAGAGATCCTTGTTCATACTTTGTGAACGAGTCGCATACATTTTTTGTAATCTTCTTCCTGGGAGCCGCCATGCGTGTTTTCTTTGGAGCTGTGAGCAGAACATATTCCAACTATTTCACTTTTTTCAGTGGAAAAAAAAAATGCTCATTTTTCTCACCAAAAATGTGCTTTTTTTTTTTTTTTTTTAGCAGAAGAGAGAAGCAGGTGTTTCTGTGATAGCTATTTAGAGATAAATATTTGTTTTATTATTAGTTAATAATATTAGAGCTTGGTCTCATTGCAGTGTTTTTTTTACGATTCCAAATAGAGCCATCATTTTTGAGAAACGATTGAAAAGAAATTTATTTATTTTTTTTGCTATTTCTTCAACATTTTGGAATAAAAAGATGAGATTAGACTTACTTATTAATACCCACAGTTCATTGTGGGTATTATATCCATACAAAACAATGTAATCAATAACAACAGTAAAATGGCTGCCTATGGTCATCTTCATAAAGTGTAACCTGGCTATACTCAAAGTGCAGGGCATGAAGTACATAAGTGGCACTCTTCATCGCATTACCATCGTCATCAACAACATAATCATCATTAACACCATCATAAACATCAACATCACCATTATCAACATCAGCATCGACAACATCATCATCAACATCACCATCGTCAACATCACAATCCCCAACATTAGCATCGACAACATCATTATGAACATCAACATCACAATCCTCAACATTACCATCATCAACATCAATATCACAATCATCAACATCACAATCATCACCATTATCAAAATCACCATCATCAACATCACCATCATAATCACCATCATCAACATCACAATCATCATCGTCATCAACATCACCAACATCACAATCAACAGCACCATCCTCAACATCATTGTCAACATCATCAACATCACCATCATCAACATCACAATCATCATCGTCAACATCGCCATCATCAACATCACCATCATCAACATCACAATCATCATCGTCATCAACATCGCCATCACCAACATCACAATCATCAACATCACAATCATCATCGTCAACATCGCCATCATCAACATCACCATCATCAACATCACAATCATCATCGTCATCAACATCGCCATCATCAACATCACCATCACCAACATCACAATCATCATCGTCATCAACATTGCCATCACCAACATTAACATCACTAACATCACAATCAACATCACCATCATCAACATCACAATCATCATTGTCAACATTGCCATCATCAACATCAATATCACCAACATCACAATCAACATCACCATCCGCAACATCATTGTCAACATCATCATCAACAACATCACAATCATCAACATCACCATCATCAACATCACAATTATCATTGTCAACATCGCCATCATCAACATCAACATCACCAACATCACAATCAACATCACCATCCTCAACATCATTGTCAACATCATCACATCACCATCCTCAACATCATTGTCAACATCATCACATCACCATCATCAACATCAACAACATCACAATCATCAACATCACCATCAACATCCTCAACATCATTGTCAACATCATCACATCACCATCATCAACATCAACAACATCACAATCATCAACATCACCAACATCACAATCATCGTCATCAACATGGCCATCATCAACATCACAATTATCGTCATCAACATCGCCATCATCAACATCAACATCACCAACATCACAATCGACATCACCATCCTCAACATCATTGTCAACATCATCACATCACCATCATCAACATCATCACAATCATCAACATCACCATCATCAACATCACAATCATCATCGTCATCAACATCGCCATCATCAACATCACAATTATAGTCATCAACATCGCCATCATCAACATCAACATCACCATCAACAGCACCATCCTCAACATCATTGTCAACATCATCAACATCACCATCATCAACATCAACAACATCACAATCATCAACATCACCATCATCAACATCACAATCATCATCATCGCCATCAACATCACAATCATCATCGTCATCAACATTGCCATCACCAACATCAACATCACCAACATCACAATCAACATCACCATCCTCATCATTGTCATCATCATCATCAACATCACAATCATCAACATCACAATCATCAACATCACAATCATCGTCATCAACATCGCCATCATCAACATCAACATCACCAACATCACAATCAACAGCACCATCCTCAACATCATTGTCAACATCATCAACGTCAACATCACAATCATCAACATCACCATCATCAACATCACAATCATCATCGTCATCAACATTGCCATCACCAACATCACCAACATCACAATCAACATCACCATCCTCAACATCAATGTCATCATCATCAACAACATCACAATCATCAACATCTCCATCATCAACATCACAATCATCGTCAACAACGCCATCATCAACATCAACATCACCAACATCATTGTCAACATCATCACATCACCATCATCAACATCAACAACATCACAATCACCATCATCATCATCACCATCATCAACAACATCACCATCAGCATCATCATCATCATGAACATCATCAACATCATCATCATCATCAACAACATCATCAACATCATCATCATCAGCATCACCAACATCATCAATATCACCAACATCACCATCAACATCATCAACATCATCATCACCATCATCATCATCATCACCATCAACATCACCATCAACATCAACATCATCATCACCATCATCATCATCACCATCAACATCAACATCAACATCACCATCATCATCAACATAATAAACAATTTACATTTTTGTGCTAAAAATGTTTCCCAAAATCCTGATGATGATAAGATATGACTGAGTATAAATATGGTAAGATATGATGAAGTAAATGGTAAATGGTAAATGGGTTGTACTTGTATAGCACTTTTCTACCTTTTTAAGGAACTCAAAGCGCTTTGACACTATTTCCACATTCACCCATTCACACACACATTCACACACTGATGGAGGGAGCTGCCATGCAAGGCGCTAACCACCACCCATCAGGAGCAAGGGTGAAGTGTCTTGCTCAGGACACAACGAACGGGACTAGGATGGTAGAAGGTGGGGATTGACCCAGGAACCCTCAGGTTGCTGGCACGGCCACTCTCCCAACTTCGGCATGGTAAGGTATGGTATGATAAGATATGATGAAGGTATGGCATGACAAGATATGACTGAGTATAAATAAGGTAAGATATGATGAAGGTATGGCATGACAAGATATGACGGAGTATAAATATGGTAAGATATGATGAAGGTATGGCATGACAAGATATGACTGAGTATAAATAAGGTAAGATATGATGAAGGTATGGCATGACAAGATATGACTGAGTATAAATAAGGTAAGATGTGATGAAGGTATGGCATGACAAGATATGACGGAGTATAAATATGGTAAGATATGATGAAGGTATGGCATGACAAGATATGACTGAGTATAAATAAGGTAAGATGTGATGAAGGTATGGCATGACAAGATATGACTAAGTATAAATATGGTAAGATATGATGAAGGTATGGCATGACAAGATATGACTGAGTATAAATAAGGTAAGATGTGATGAAGGTATGGCATGACAAGATATGACTGAGTATAAATAAGGTAAGATATGATGAAGGTATGGCATGACAAGATATGACGGAGTATAAATATGGTAAGATATGATGAAGGTATGACATGACAAGATATGACTGAGTATAAATAAGGTAAGATGTGATGAAGGTATGGCATGACAAGATATGACTGAGTATAAATAAGGTAAGATATGATGAAGGTACGGCATGACAAGATATGATGGAGTATAAATATGGTAAGATATGATGAAGGTATGACATGACAAGATATGACTGAGTATAAATAAGGTAAGATATGATGAAGGTATGGCATGACAAGATATGACTGAGTGGTGGGGTGAGACCTGTCCCCTAAGATGGAACCAGTGAGTCGATGTGGGCTCGGCTGAGTCTCACTGATAGTCTCGCCCACCCATTTGACTCACTGACTTCCTGCTCTTTGAAGTCAGGTTCCCAGACCGAGGCCACCATACCACACCAAAGGACAGACTCAAAAAAAGCACGGTAGAGCAGTCATCAGTCATCAGTCATTTGGCGACAAGAAAGTCAGACCGATTCCTTAAAGGGAGAAGACGCTGGTGTCTCTTCTTCCTCACAGCTTCACTATGCTCTTTAACAGTCAGTTTGGAGTCTGTGATGGTACCCAGGTACTTGAAAGACTGTCCAAGTCCTACAGTCTGATCCTTGAGGTTTAGGGCTTGTTTCCTAAAACCAACAACCACATTGGGATCCAACTCAACCTTGTTGTTGTGTTGGATCAGTCCACGTCTTCGGAGGGTCACTGCTGTCAACTGACCTCGCGGGTCCAACAAAAGTCAATAAACAACAGGTGCATGTCCTTAAAAGTCGGGATAAGGAATTTGGAGCACCTTCGCTACACGGTCCTCTGGGAAAGTCTCGTGGCAACGACCTTGCCAGGTCGCTCGAGCAAGGAAAACCATCCAGAGTAGAATGTTTGCGTTTGAGCGAGCGAAAACAAACATTTGCCTTTCAAGTGATCATAACTTCGCCTTGCAGAGCAGACAGCTTCTCCAAGATGTTATCCAGTTTGCAATTTAGTTCTGGAATCACAAAAGTCTGAGTACCCACAGCTTTTGCCAGCCTTCAATCATTTGTGGCAGCTTTAAAAAGGTACCTTGTCCGGCTGCCAGCATCTTCCAATTTGCGATAAACCAAGGCAACGCTTACTCCAATCAGCAGATGTCCTGTTATCGCAATTCTGGATAGGTAGATACGGTATCTTCAACATCCTCCACTGAAAGATGTCAGGCTCAAACAATGATGACATCTATTAAACAAGACAAGAAGCAAGAATTTGGCACAATTGAGGAGAAAAGTCTGGACTGTACTCTTTGCACAGTTCCACCACGCTCTGACGAAAGATTGTACGCCTCCTCTTTTATTTGGACTTTCCCTGATTACATGGCAACAGCTGTTTCTAAGGGAGGGGGGTCGTAAACAGCCATCGCCTTTGATTAAAAAACAGTTCAAAGAAAAGGTCGTAAAACAGTTCAAAGAAAAGGTGCCTGGAGGGAAATCGGGCCTTGCCTCCTCTCCGCTTTGTAGATCTCGGGTCAAGACAATATCTTTCTGTGGATTACAATATATCAAAGAAACCAACGCCTTCATGTTGCTTCCATTCCTACACAGTGGAGTTATACAAGCCTTTTGCTTGGTAGGATCAAAGACAGCTTTTGTCTGCTCGCCGGGAACTCATTGAAACACAAAAGTTCTGTGATAAGTTAGATACAATTATTCTGACAAAGGAATCGCCAGGCACACAACACTCCACTTCTCCCAAGAGTTCATTGTGTGTCTAGCAACAAATGTTCCTTCTGGACAGGCAGGTTCCCCCCCATCTTGTCAATTTTGTCGAGAGACCAATCGATAATGATGTGGAGTGCATGAGAAAATGGAATAAACAAGGATGTAGCCCTGCAGTATTTTTATAAGCACGCAGATACCCAATTTTTTTGTGTGATATGCTGGCATGCAGCCACTGGCATCTTGATTTCATTTAAATAAAGCTACATTAGGAGGTTGCCTACAGCCACAGCTGCTAAGGGCCGCTCATTAAACACCTCGGTGGTTATTTACCCTGGTTACTATGGATGTTAACGGCCAAGACAGCGCCAGAATAGGTAGGCCAGTCTGTGGAACGCTCTCCCTGACCACCTGAGGGCACCATAGACTGTGGATGCTTTTAAAAAAGGCTTAAAAACCCTTATTTAAAAAAAAAAAAAAAAAGAAGCCTTTTTTTTTAGATTTATGCGTGCTAGTTCTGGCTATTAGGCTGTTCTAGTTTTTAATTGTATTTATTTATTTTATTATCTTTTTATTTTTTTGTATACACTGTAGCACTTTGAGGTTGTTGGCTCAATGTAAAGTGCTTTTCACAAATAAAATATATTATTATTATTATTATTAATTTGTGAGTATGACGTATTCTCAAATGTAAGTTTTTTTTATTTTTTATTTTATAAATGGCTGTGATGATAATGTCAATGAGGGATTTCTAATCACTATGTTGGAATTCTTGATATTATTCATTTTTGTTTGACTACTTTTGGATTGTTTTGTGTCATGTTTGTGTGTCCTCTCAATTGCTATTCTGAATGTTGCTTTGGAATTGGAATTGTATTATTATGGTATTATTGTGTATTATTTTTGTAGGGTTGATTAATTTAAAAAAAATAAAAATAAATAAAAAGTAAGCTTTTGGTGGAAAAAGCTTGAAGGGGATCTTGCAAGGTGATTTGCACGTCACACTGCAACAAAGCATGGTATTACTGCGATATAAATAGAAGTATTTCGTATATGACTTGTCCTCTCGGTGGATAAACTTCAAGCGCTGGTTGCTGCAATTAGTAGAAGGTGATGGCGGCGATAACACCACGCTGTGGGACGGACAGAATGCTGGCACTCCGCGGCAGCAAAGCAGGCCGGGCTGCTTTCCAAAGAGGTCGCCCGCGGGTCTTGGAGAGGAAGTAGGACGGAGTCGGGGAATGCACAGCGATCTTTATCTCGTGGCCTCGCGCCTCTTTTTTGGCCGTTTGCGGCCGCGGTCGCTCATGCGTGCGCGCGCCGGGCGGCCGCGATGTTGACGGACAACTTCGCCGTGTTAGAAGCAGCGTCTGGATTGTCGCGGGGTGAAAATCAGCTATCAAAAGATATTTATACACCTTGTGAGGATCCTTATCTGGGTGAGAAAAATGACATCTCTTTTTTTTTCTTTTTTTTTTATGTGTGTTTTGGCTTTTAGCCCGCATGCAAACGTTGGCAAGTGAGCCACCAAGTGTGGGCCGTGGGAAGCGTAAGAACAATAATGACAAAGCCTCTGCGTACTCGACTTCAAAAGACATGGCATGAATACATATTTAATCATTCCATCTTCACATCTGTTCCACTAAGCTTTCCAGCACTGTTGAGTTGAAAGCAATGGTCGATGTCTGACACCTACTTTATACATCTGCTCCTTCAGCCTTTTTAGTGAGGGTACCCTTTGTACCCTTTGGGCCCAAAAGGGTTCCTCTTGAAAAACTATTAAAAATGTAACTTGGAAATATTAATTTAATGTACACTTGTTTCAAATCCTTTTTACGACTTAAGATCTAACAATGTTTACTTTTGTTTTGTTTTTCTACATTTGTTTTGTCTGATAGTTTTAATGAGGTTACACTTTGTACCGTTCGGGCCCAAAAGGGTCCCTATTGAAAAACTAATAAAAATGTAACTTCGAAATATTTATTTAATGTACAATTTTTTCAAATCCTTTTTACAATTTCACATCCATCAATTTTTTATTTTATTTTTTATACATGTGTTTTGTCATATAGTTTTGATTAGGTTACACTTTGTACCCTTCGGGCCCAAAAGGGTCCCTCTTGAAAAACGAAAATAAATGTAACATTGAAATATTTATTTAATGTACACTTTTTTCAAATCTTTTTTACAACTTCAGATCAAACAATGTTTCCTTTTTTCTTTTACATGTGTTTTGTCTAATAATTTTAATGAGATTACACTTTGTACCCTTCGGGCCCAAAAGGGTCCCTCTTGAAAAACTAATAAAAATGTAACTTGGAAATATTTATTTAATGTAGACTTTTTTCAAATCCTTTTTACGACTTAAGATCTAACAGTGTTTACTTTTTTTGTTTGTTTGTTTTACTTGTGTTTTGTCTGATAGTTTTAATTAGGTTACACTTTTTACCCTTTGGGCCCAAAAGGGTCCCTCTTGAAAAAGTAATAAAAATGTAACTTTGAGATATTTATTCGATGTACACTTTTTTCAAATCCTTTTTACAATTTCACATCTATCAATTTTTTATTTTATTTTTTTACATGTGTTTTGTCATATGGTTTTAATTAGGTTACACTTTGTACCCTTCGGGCCCAAAAGGGTCCCTCTTGAAAAACGAAAATAAATGTAACTTTGAAATATTTATTTAATGTACACTTTTTTCAAATCTTTTTTACAACTTCAGATCTAACAATGTTTCCTTTTTTCTTTTTTCTTTTTACATGTGTTTTGTCTAATAATTTTAATGAGGTTACACTTTGTACCCTTCGGGCCCAAAAGGGTCCCTCTTGAAAAACTAATAAAAATGTAACTTGGAAATATTTATTTAATGTACACTTTTTTCAAATCTTTTTTACAACTTCAGATCAAACAATGTTTCCTTTTTTCTTTTACATGTGTTTTGTCTAATAATTTTAATGAGATTACACTTTGTACCCTTCGGGCCCAAAAGGGTCCCTCTTGAAAAACTAATAAAAATGTAACTTGGAAATATTTATTTAATGTAGACTTTTTTCAAATCCTTTTTACGACTTAAGATCTAACAGTGTTTACTTTTTTTGTTTGTTTGTTTTACTTGTGTTTTGTCTGATAGTTTTAATTAGGTTACACTTTTTACCCTTTGGGCCCAAAAGGGTCCCTCTTGAAAAAGTAATAAAAATGTAACTTTGAGATATTTATTCGATGTACACTTTTTTCAAATCCTTTTTACAATTTCACATCTATCAATTTTTTATTTTATTTTTTTACATGTGTTTTGTCATATGGTTTTAATTAGGTTACACTTTGTACCCTTCGGGCCCAAAAGGGTCCCTCTTGAAAAACGAAAATAAATGTAACTTTGAAATATTTATTTAATGTACACTTTTTTCAAATCTTTTTTACAACTTCAGATCTAACAATGTTTCCTTTTTTCTTTTTTCTTTTTACATGTGTTTTGTCTAATAATTTTAATGAGGTTACACTTTGTACCCTTCGGGCCCAAAAGGGTCCCTCTTGAAAAACTAATAAAAATGTAACTTGGAAATATTTATTTAATGTACACTTTTTTCAAATCCTTTTTACGACTTAAGATCTAACAATGTTTACTTTTTTTGTTTTGTTTGAAAAAGTAATAAAAAATTAACTTTGGGATATTTATTAAATGTACACTTTTTTCAAATCCTTTTTACAATTTCACATCTATCAATTTTTTATTTTATTTTTTTCCATGTGTTTTGTCATGTGGTTTTAATTAGGTTACACTTTGTACCCTTTGGGCCCAAAAGGGTCCCTCTTGAAAAACTA
This sequence comes from Nerophis lumbriciformis, assembly GCF_033978685.3. Classification (NCBI taxonomy): domain Eukaryota; kingdom Metazoa; phylum Chordata; class Actinopteri; order Syngnathiformes; family Syngnathidae; genus Nerophis; species Nerophis lumbriciformis. The sequence continues at coordinate 60,876,985 of NC_084550.2, read as the reverse complement.
ATAAAAATGTTTCTTGGAAATATTTATTTAATGTACACTTTTTTCAAATCCTTTTTACAACTTCAGATCCAACAATGTTTACTTTAGTTTTTTTTTTAACTTGTGTTTTGTCTGATGGTTTTAATTAGGTTACACTTTGTACCCTTTGGGCCCAAAAGGGTCCCTCTTGAAAAATTGATAAAAGTATAACTTAAAAATATTTAATTAATGTACACTTTTTTCAAATCCTTTTCACAATTTCAGATTTAACAATTTTTACTTTTGTTTTTTTCTACATGGGTTTTGTCTGATAGTTTTAATTATGTTACACTTTGTAAATAAATGATAAAAGTTGGAATTTTACTCAATAACAGTCGCAGTTTTACAAGAAAAAGTTAAAATGTTGGCAATTTTATGAAGAGTCGTAATTTTTCTAGACAAAAGTCACAATTTTATAAGAAAACTTTAACATTTTGGCACTATTATAATAATAATCCAAATTTTACTTGACAAAATGATGACAAAAGTCATTATTTTACTCAAAAAAGTCACTATTTTACAAGAACTACAAAACAATTGCAATATTGCGATAAGTCAGAATTTTATATGACAAATGTCCCCAATTTGCATTAAAAACTAATCATTTCACATAAAAAAGAAATAATTTTACGAGAAAATATTGCAACATTACAGATACAGAAAGAATATGAGAAATTGTTCCCAATTTTATAAGAAAAAAGTCCACACATTGTGAGAAAAAGACTGCTTTTAGTAAAACAAATGTTTTATTTTTTGTTTATAATTGTTTTTTAATCGTCATTATTTACTTCAAGTTATTACAGTATGTCTCTACATACATATTTATTTTATTTTTTAGCTGCCGTCTTCTTTTATCATATTTTGCTGCCTTTGCACCTGTCAATGTTTACTTTGGTATGCACATTAAATCAACCAAAACAAATCCTGACTTTAGAGCAATGTTCACGGACTCTAGTATTTAACTCTCTATTAGATGCGATGGTTTCCTGTATTGGGACCATGATTTTGGTCCTAACTTGTTCACCGGTTCTCATATAGAAGGTAATTTTTCCTTGTTGACGTCTCAAGACGGATAGAGATACAAGAACGCACACACACACGCGCACACATTCTTGTATGTGTTACCTTCTTGAGGCCTTAGAAAAATGCCTCTCTCTTTAGGACCACCCTTTCTAGATATATAAAGATGTGTATTTACAACATGAATAATATATACATACTATGCAAATATAAAAAATCTTGTTGTGAATAAAGAGTTGGAATTTCACAAGAAAAACTTGGAATTTTGGCAGTATTATAATAAAAGTCGTCATTTTACTCAACGCAAGTCAAGATTGTACAAGAAAAACTAAACATTTGTGCAATATTATGATAAAAGTTGGAATTTTACTCAATAACAGTTGCAGTTTTACAAGAAATGCTTAAAATGTCAATTTTATGAAAAGAGTCGTAATTTTACTCGACAAATGTCCCAATTTTATAAGAAAACTTTAAAATTTGGGCAATATTATAATAAAAATCAGAGTTTTACTTGGCAAAATTATGACAAAAGTCATTATTTTACTCACTATTTTACAAGAACAACAACAAAAATGGAAATATTGTGATAAAAGTCAAAATTTTATATGACAAATGTCACCATTTTGCATTAAAAAGTAATCATTTCACATTAAAAAAAGAAATAATTTTACGAGAAAATATTGCAATATTACAGAAACAGAAAGAATATGAGAAATTGTTCCCAATTTTATAAGAAGAAAGTCGACACATTATGACAAAAAGACTGCTTTTAGTAAATCAAATATTTTTTGTTTATAATTGTTTATTAATCGTCATTATTTACTTCAAGTTATTACAGTATGTCTCTACATACATATTAATTTAATTTTTTAGCTGCCGTCTTCTTTTATCATATACTGCTGCCTTTGCACTTGTCAGTGTTTACTTTGGTATGCACATTACATCAACCAAAAAAAATCCTGACTTTGGAGCAATGTTCACGGACTCTAGTATTTGGCTCTCTATTAGATGCAATGGTTTTCTGTATTGGGACCATGATTTCGGTCCCAACTTATTCACCGGTTCTCACATGGAAGCTACTTTTCCTTGTTGACGTCTCAAGACGGGTAGAAATACAAGAACACACACACACACACTTTCTTGTATTTGTTACCTTCTTGAGACCTGAGAAAAATGCCTACCTCTTTAGGACCACCCTTTCTAGATATATAAAGAAGTGTATTTACAACATTAATAATATATACATACTATGCAAATATAAAAAAATGTGTTGTGAAAAATGAGTTGGAATTCCACAAGAAAAAGGTCACAATTTCACAGGAAAACTTAGAATTTTGGCAGTATTATAATAAAAGTCTTAATTTTACTCAATGTAAGTCAAAATTTGACAAGAAAAACTGAAGATTTGTGCAATGTTATGATAAAAGTCGCAGTTTTACAAGGAAAACTTAAAATTTGGGCAATTTTATGAAAAGAGTTGTAATTTTACTAGACAAAAGTAACAATTTTATAAGAAAACTTTTTGGCACTGTTATAATAATAACCGGAATTTTACTTGGCAAAATGATGACAAAAGTCATTATTTTACTCCAAAAATGTCTCTATTATACAAGAACAACAAAACAATTGCAATATTACGATAAGTCAGAATTTTATGACAAATATCACCAATCTGCATTAAAAACTAATCATTTTATATTAAAAAAAATTACAGAAACAGAAAGAATATGAGAAATTGTTCCCAATTTTATAAGAAAAAAGTCGACACATTATGACAAAAAGACTAATTTTAGTTAAACAAATGTTTAATTTTTTGTTTATAATTGTTTTTTAATCGTCATTATTTACTTCAAGTTATTACAGTATGTAATACATATTTATTGTATTTCTTAGCTGCCGTCTTCTTTTATCATTTATTGCTGCCTTTGCACTTGTCAATGTTTACTTTGGTATGCACATTAAATCAACCAAAACAAATCCTGACTTTAGAGCAATGTTCACGGACTCTAGTATTTGGCTCTCTATTAGATGCAATGGTTTCCTGTATTGGGACCATGATTTTGGTCCTAACTTGTTCACCGGTTCTCATATAGAAGGTAATTTTTCCTTGTTGACGTCTCAAGACGGATAGAAATACAAGAACACACACACACACACACACGCGCACACGCACGCACACACACACACACACACACACACACACACACACACACACACACACACACACACACACACACACACACACACACACACACACACACACACACACACACATTCTTGTATGTGTTACCTTCTTGAGACCTGAGAAAATGCCTACCTCTTTAGGACCACCCTTTCTAGATATATAAAGATGTGTATTTACAACCTTAATAACATATACATACTATGCAAATATAAAAAAATCTTGTTGTGAATAAAGAGTTGGAATTCCACAAGAAAAACTTGGAATTTTGGCAGTATTATAATAAAAGTCGTCATTTTACTCAACGCAAGTCAAGATTGTACAAGAAAACTCAACAGTCGCAGTTTTACAAGAAATGCTTAAAATGTTGTCAATTTTATGAAAAGAGTCATAAATTTACTCAACAAAAGTCACAATTTTATAAGAAAACTTCACATCTGTTCCACTAAGCTTTCCAGCACTGTTGAGTTGAAAGCAATGGTCGATGTCTGACACCTACTTTATACATCTGCTCCTTCAGCCTTTTTAGTGAGGGTACCCTTTGTACCCTTTGGGCCCAAAAGGATCCCTCTTGAAAAACTATTAAAAATGTAACTTGGAAATATTAATTTAATGTACACTTGTTTCAAATCCTTTTTACGACTTAAGATCTATCAATGTTTACTTTTTTTTTTTACTTGTGTTTTGTCTGATAGTTTTAATTAGGTTACACTTTGTACCCTTTGGGCCCAAAATATTGAAAAACTAATAAAAATGTAACCTTGAGATATTTATTCAATGTACACTTTTTTCTAATCCTTTTTACAATTTCACATCCATCAATTTTTTTTTTTTTTTTTTATACATGTGTTTTGTCAAATAGTTTTGATTAGGTTACACTTTGTACCCTTCGGGCCCAAAAGGCTTCCTCTTGAAAAACTAATAAAAATGTAACTTTGAGATATTTATTTAATTTACTCAACAAAAGTCACAATTTTATAAGAAAACTTTAAAATTTGGGCAATATTATAATAATAATAATCAGAGTTTTACTTGGCAAAATGATGACAAAAGTCATTATTTTACTCAAAAAATGTCACTATTTTACAAGAACAACAACAAAAATGGAAATATTGTGATAAAAGTCAAAATTTTATTTGACAAATGTCACCATTTTGCATTAAAAAGTAATAATTTTACATTAAAAAAATAAATAATTTTACGAGAAAATATTGCAATATTACAGAAACAGAAAGAATATGAGAAATTGTTCCCAATTTTATAAG
>NC_084550.2:60850000-60857500 GCF_033978685.3 Nerophis lumbriciformis | reverse complement strand
GAATGTGTGTGTGTGTGTGTATGTATGTATGTATGAATGTGTGCGTGTATCCATATGTTTGTGTGTGTATGCGTGCGTGTGTATGTATGCGCTAGCGTGTGAGAATGCATTTATCTTGTGTGTGTATGAATGTATGTATGTGTGAGTGTGTATCTATATGTATGTGCGTGCATGCATGCATGTGTATGTGTGTGAATGCCTGTGCGTCTGTGTGTATGTATTCATGTTGTGTGTGTATGAATGTATGTATGTTTTTATGAATGTGTATGCATGTATGTATACATGTATGTGTGTGTATGTTTATGTATGTATGTGTGTGCGTGTGTATGTATGTATATGTCTGTACGTACATAGTTAGTGTGTAAGTATGTATGAACGTCTATAGATATGTACGAAAGTATGTATGTATGTTTGCAGGTATGATCATATGTACATATGTGAATATGTAGTATGTATGTATGTATGAATGCAAGTACATGCATATGTATGTACTTATATGCAGTATGTATGCATGTACGTACGTATGTATCTGTGTGTCTGCATGTATTTGTGTGCCTGAGTATGTATGTGTGCCTGCGAACCTATGAGTGTGTGTGTGGGCATACATACATATGTATGTATGTATGTATGGCGGTGATAGGTGAGCGTGTCTGGGCGCAGATACAATAGCAGAATAAAAGTGGACTGATAAAAAGATGACAAAGAGGAGGAGTGATGTGGTCTATTGTGTGGCGCCCGTGCGACCACGTTGTGTACACACAGCTGATGATCAACATGCACAAAGATGAGATAAAGGCAGACTCGGGGACACAAAGGCCTACTGGGGGAGGTCAACGCTGCATGAAGGAGCCAATCAGAGCCCTCGTCAGAGAAGAAGGTGTAACAAAAGTGTCTCCGTTTTACAAATGAACAGCATATAAGACAATCTTTTTTTTTGTTAGTACCAACTTTTGATTTATGAACCATGAACTGGATAAAAAAAAAAAAAAAAAGCTTTGGTGCACAAATGTTTCAATGCCTGCAGCACGTCTATTGTGGTGATCGCTCTCTAGTCAGCAGAGCAGTGACACTTTTGCTCTAATATGGACTTTTGTCAAGGCTGGGACAAATGATTTATGTTTCAATACACACTTTTCTATTGACCAACCACTTCCTCAACCAAAGTCTCACTGTAACCCCTTTCCAAAAGGTCCCAAGTGATGGAAATCCAATTCATTTGTTTTCCAGCCACACTGTTTATAAAGAATAATTATAGTTTTAGACATGCACATGGGATAGGTTGATTGGCAACACTCAATGGTCCCTCGTAGAGATGTCCGATAATGGCTTTTTTGCCGATATACGATATTGTCCAACTCTTAATTACCGATATCAACTGAAGTCTGGGCTTCCCTGCTTAGGCTGCTGCCCCCGCGACCCGACCTCGGATAAGCGGAAGAAGATGGATGGATGGATGAACTGAAATATACAGTTGTGGAATTAACTCATTATTATGCCTAATTTGGACAACCAGGTATGGTGAAGATAAGGCCCTTTTTAAAAAAATGTATTAAATAAAATAAGATAAATAAATTAAAAACATTTTCTTGAATTAAAAAAAGAAAGCAAAACAATATAAAAACAGTTACATAGAAACTAGTAATTAATGAAAATGAGTCAAATTAAGTGTTAAAGGTTAGTACTATTAGTGGACCACAATCGTGTGCTTACGGACTGTATCCCTTGCAGACTGTATTGATATATACAAACCCCGTTTCCATATGAGTTGGGAAATTGTGCTAGATGTAAATATAAACGGAATATTTGCTAATTATTTTCAACCCATATTCAGTTGAATATGCTACAAAGACAACATATTTGATGTTCAAACTGATAAATTATTTTTTTTTTTTCCAAATAATCATTAACTTTAAAATTTGATGCCAGCAACACGTGACAAAGAAGTTGGGAAAGGTGGCAATAAATACTGATAAAGTTGAGGAATGCTCATCAAACACTTATTTGGAACATCCCACAGGTGAACAGGCTAATTGGGAACAGGTGGGTGCCATGATTGGGTATAAAAGTAGATTCCATGAAATGCTCAGTCATTCACAAACAAGGATGAGGCGAGGGTCACCACTTTGTCAACAAATGCCTGAGCAAATTGTTGAACAGTTTAAGAAAAACCTTTCTCAACCAGCTATTGCAAGTAATTTAGGGATTTCACCAGCTAAGGTCCGTAATATCATCAAAGGGTTCAGAGAATCTGGAGAAATCACTGCACGTAAGCAGCTAAGCTTGTGACCTTCCATCCCTCAGGCTGTACTGCATCGACAAGCGACATCAGTGTGTAAAGGATATCACCACATGGGCTCAGGAACACTTTAGAAACCCACTGTCAGTAACTACAGTTGGTCGCTACATCTGTAAGTGCAAGTTAAAACTCTCCTATGCGAGGCGAAAACCGTTTATTAACAACACCCAGAAACGCCGTCGGCTTCGCTGGGCCTGAGCTCATCTAAGATGGACTGATACAAAGTGGAAAAGTGTTCTGTGGTCTGACGAGTCTACATTTCAAATTGTTTTTGGAAACTGTGGACGTCCGGACCAAAGAGGAAAAGAACCATCCGGATTGTTATAGGCACAAAGTGTAAAAGCCAGCATGTGTTTATGGTATGGGGTGTATTAGTGCCCAAGACATGGGTAACTTACACATCTGTGAAGGGGCCATTAATGCTGAAAGGTACATACAGGTTTTGGAGCAACATATGTTGCCATCCAAGCAACGTTACCATGGACGCCCCTGCTTATTTCAGCAAGACAATGCCAAGCCACGTGTTACATCAACGTGGCTTCATAGTACTAGACTGGCCTGCCTGTAGTCCAGACCTGTCTCCCATTGAAAATGTGTGGCGCATTATGAAGCCTAAAATAGCACAACGGAGACCCCCGGACTGTTGAACAACTTAAGCTGTACATCAAGCAAGAATGGGAAAGAATTCCACCTGAGAAGCTTCAAAAATGTGTCTCCTCAGTTCCCAAACGTTTACTGAGTGTTGTTAAAAGGAAAGGCCATGTAACACAGTGGTGAACATGCCCCTGTGACAACTTTTTAGTTAATGATTATTTGTTCTCAGTGTGAACATGAAATATCTTGTCTTTGCAGTCTATTCAATTGAATATAAGTTGAAAAGGATTTGCAAATCATTGTATTCTCTTTTTATCTACTATTCACTATTTACTTAAGGTGACAACTTCAGTGGTTTTGTACTTAGATAACTGACGAAAGCCCAAATATTCAGTCGCCATCATTGGAAAGTACTGATGGTACAGTCGTGGGAGTCTACGGTTCAGGTTAGCGATTGTTGCTACGAAGGAGCCTCACATTTTCACATGAAAGAGCAGGTTTAATTAAACTTAGCAGCTATATAATGGAAATAAAAGAATGTCAAATGAGCACACACACAAAAAAAAGAATTCCACGTGGACGACATAAGGAAAAAAAAAAAGAAAAAAAAGGAGATTAAGTTCTTCTGAAGGGAAAAAGCTGTTGTTTTTCAAGCCTTTCATGGGTTTTGTTTTTTTCCAGCACCGACAGAAGTTGAAAGAAGGGAGAATTTAGTCAAGACTTTGGTGCACAAAAGAAAGGAGGACAAGACAAGAAATTGCTGTTGTTGAATGTGTCACAAGACTGAAATGAAACAAAGTGGGAGAAAGAAAAAAAGATGGCGGGTGGGCGTACAAACAATTGAAAAAGTACCCTCCCTGTGTGTGTGTGTGTGTGTGCGTGTGCGCTTTCTTCATTTGAAGGTTAATTAACACTGGCAGTAAAAAGTTACTGTACTGCAAATCAAAGAGAGTAAACAATCCTGCGGCCGCCTCAAGGGATTATTAGAAAAATAAATGAAAGCTGCAGAACACAATTTGAATGTTTGAAATACAAACTTGGGAGAAAAAGGCATTTTCCTGTGATAGAACGCTTTAGTGATCAAGAGGACGAGGGAAGTCAACTTGGCAGTGTTCAGCAAATGAATGAGAGCTGGGATCAAAAAGATTATAACGCTTTTGATTGACACTGTCAGAGGTATTATTTAACAATACTTATTATTGTACAACACTTATAGTTACTCTACAACACTTATAGTTACTCTACAACACTTATAGTTACTCTACAATACATAGTTATTCTACAACACTTAGTTACTCTACAATACGTATTGTTACTCTACAACACTTAGTTACTCTACAACACGTAGTTACTGTACAATACTTATAGTTACTGTACAATATGTATAGTTACTGTACAATACATATAGTTACTGTACAATACATATAGTTACTATACAACACTTAGTTACTGTACAATAGATATAGTTGCTGTACAATACATAGTTACTGTACAACACTTATAGTTGCTGTACAATACTTATAGTTGCTGTACAATACTTAGCTACTCTACAACACTTAGTTACTGTACAATACGTATAGTTACTCTACAATATGTATAGTTACTCTACAACACTTAGTTACTGTACAATACTTAGTTACTGTACAATACGTATAGTTACTATACAACACTTAGTTACTCTACAACACGTAGTTACTCTACAACACGTAGTTACTGTACAATACTTATAGTTACTGTACAATACGTATAGTTACTATACAACACTTAGTTACTGTACAATAGTTATAGTTGCTGTACAATACATATAGTTACTGTACAACACTTATAGTTGCTGTACAATACTTAGCTACTCTACAACACTTAGTTACTGTACAATACGTATAGTTACTGTACAATACGTATAGTTACTCTACAATACTTATAGTTACTATACAACACTTAGTTACTATACAATAGTTATAGTTGCTGTACAATACATACAGTTACTGTACAATAGTTACAGTTACTATACAATACATACAGTTACTGTACAATAGTTAGTTACTGTACAACAGTTATAGTTACTGTAGTGTATATGTCATGTGTTTGGGTGAAAAGGTTGCCACACATGTCTTCTCTCCTGGTGGCCCTCAAAGCCAAGAAAGTCAGCTAAATATTTCATTGACTCCAATCTTAGATGTCGGCGCCAAAAAATCACAAAAACGCAAACATTCTTATTTTCCTACTCGCTCTAACTCGGCCATTTCTCTACTTTTTCATCTAATTATACACTCTTTTTTTTTCTTTCTATTTCCGCAGTCATAGACCTTTGAGTCGTATAACTCGGTATATGAAACATGCCGATTGTTATCGTGCCGTCATTAGCACACATGCTAAGTGTTAGCATTTTTATATCAATATGCTACTGTTTAAGGCTAGCTCTGTGGCTCATTTTGTACACTTCAGAATCAGAATCGTTTTATCGCCATTGTTCGAGAACGAGTTCACAAACTAGGAATTTTTCTTGGTGCAATCGTGCAACATAAAACACATAACACAGATTTGGTAACAACAAGAGCTGTAACTGAGCTATCAGATCTTGTTATGGACTTAGGAGTTATACCTAAAACTCCCCAGATTCAGACACTCGGCACCATTTTCTAGTTAGAATTATCATTACATTTATTGGAACAATTATTGTGTCTCTGCAAATCTTGTATATAATCGTGTGTACTTCAAATACGTGTATACCGTATTTTTCGGACTATAAGTGGCAGTTTTTTTCATAGTTTGGGTGCGACTTATACTCAGGAGCGACTTATGTGTGAAATGATGAACACATTAGCGTAAAATATCAAATAATATTATTTATCTCATTCATGTAAGAGACTAGACGTATAAGATTTCATGGGATTTAGCGATTAGGAGTGACAGATTGTTTGGTAAACGTATAGCATGTTCTATATGTTATAGTTATTTGAATGACTCTTACCATAATATGTTACGTTAACATACCAGTTGGTTATTTATGCCTCATATAACGTACACTTATTCAGCCTGTTGTTCACTATTCTTTATTTATTTTAAATTGCCCTTCAAATGTCTATTCTTGGTGTTGGCTTTTATCAAATACATTTCCCCAAAAAATGCGACTTATACTCCAGTGCGACTTATATATGTTTTTTTCCTTCTTTATTATGCATTTTCGGCCGGTGCGACTTATACTCCGGAGCGATTTATACTCCAAAAAAACAGATTAATGAAGAATGTGTGTGTGTGTAGGGAAGCTCTCAAGTGTGTATGTTTGATTTGGGGCTGTGCCGTGTCCATGTCATCACCATGGCGCTGGCGAAGCAAAGGGATGTGAGCTAATTAGGGAAGGAAGACCACCGAAGGGCCCCCAAAATATAGAGAGGGGAATCAAATGAAAGTCAGCAGGGGAGGACGGAGATTACTGTGAGGAAGGTTCTTCTCAGATCCACTTCAACTTAGTGTTTGTCAGACAAAAAGTAAAAAGAGTCCCTCATGAAAACATTTCTTTGTCTTTTTCACAGGAGTCGTCCCTGACTGACATACTGTACATTTCTAGGTATTAGCAGTAATAAAGTTACATACTTTACAATTACCTTGGCATTACGTAGTAATTACATACTGTACCGGTACAAGTACCTTGGCATTATTTAGTAAAGTTACATACTGAACAAGAACCTTGGCATTAAGTAGTAATTACATACTGTACAAGTATCTTGGCATTACATACTGAACAAGTATTTTGGAATTAAGTAGTAATTACATACTGAACAAGTACCTTGGCATTATTTAGTAAAGTTACATACTAAACAAGTACCTTGGCATTATTTAGTAAAGTTACATATTGAACAAGTACCTTTGCATTAAGTAGTAATTACATACTGTACAAGTATCTTGGCATTACATACTGAACAAGTATTTTGGAATTAAGTAGTAATTACATACTGAACAAGTACTTTGGAATTAAGTAGTAATTACATACTGAACAAGTACCTTGGCATTATTTAGTAAAGTTACATACTGAACAAGTACCTAGGCATTGATGGTCACAGTCAGTCTCACTTTTTACAAGAGTTCTTTTAATAGTTGGTAATATTCATTATTTCAAACAATAGTTGGTAGTATTCATTAGTTCAAACAATAGTTGGTGATATTCATTAGTTCAAACAATAGTTGGTAATTAATTATTTCAAACAATAGTTGGTAATATTCATTATTTCAAACAATAGTTGGTAATATTCATTATTTCAAACAATAACTGGTAATATTCATTATTTCAAACAATAGTTGGTAATATTTATTAGTTCAAACAATAGTTGGTAATATTCATTATTTCAAACAATAGTTGGTAATATTCATTATTTCAAACAATAGTTGGTAATATTTATTATTAGTTCAAACAATAGTTGGTAATATTCATTATTTCAAACAATAGTTGGTAATATTCATTATTTCAAACAATAGTTGGTAATATTCATTATTTCAAACAATAACTGGTAATATTTATTATTAGTTCAAACAATAACTGGTAATATATTATTATTAGTTCAAACAATAGTTGGTAATATTCATTATTTCAAACAATAGTTGGTAATATTCAT
>NC_084550.2:60802500-60845000 GCF_033978685.3 Nerophis lumbriciformis | reverse complement strand
TCAATCATCAGGAGATTTTAATGGGAGCATTCGCATACCATGGTTTATATAGGGCACAGAGTGGGTGGGTACAGGCTGGCGTAGGGGCGTGGTGATTGGCTCATGTGTTACCTAGGAGGTGTTTCCGTCTATGGCGGCATGCTGTTACAATTTCGCTGCGCTTGTTGAGGGATGACAGGTCTGGACGGTAAATAATAAACAGTTTCTCTTTCAAGCATAGGTTGCATCTTTTATTACCACTATTGTAAGGTGTGCTGGATGCAAGAATTTGCCATGTTATTGAATATTCAACATTATTGTCTTTGAGGTCCCAAATGTGTTTGCTGAGTTCTGTGGTATTTCGCAGGTTTTTGTTCCTGAAAGAAGCCTTGTGATTGTTCCATCTGGTTTTGAATTCTCCCTCGGTTAATCCTACATATGTGTCGGATGTGTTAATGTCCTTGCGTATTACCTTAGATTGGTAGACAACTGATGTTTGTAAGCACCCCCCATTGAGAGGGCAATCAGGTTTCTTTCGACAGTTACAGCCTTTGTTGGTTTTGGAGTCGCTCTGTCTGGGGGCCGACGGCTCATTTGCAATTGTTTTGTTGTGGTTTGAGATGATTTATCGTATATTGTTCATGCAGCTGTAGCTCAATTTAATGTTGTTCTTGTTGAATACTTTTCTTAGGGTGTTGTCTTTGGGAAAGTGTTTGTCAATCAGATTAACGTTAGTTGAGACGTTTTTGCTGTATGGGGGGTTGTACCAGATGATGTCGTTTCGTTTTCTGTTCTTTTTTGGCTGGTTTCCTGGCGTGGGTTCATAGGTGAGGGTGACACATGAGCCAATCACCACGTCCCTACGCCAGCCTGTACCCACCCACTCTGTGCCCTATATAAACCATGGTATGCGAATGCTCCCATTAAAATCTCCTGATGATTGAGGGTACCCCCCCTCATGAAACAGGCCTGTAGAGATGAAATAGTCTTGTGATTTTTTTTCCCACACATACATATATTGCGCTCTACTACGGTATCGAGCACTATTTTTTGGATAACCTTATTAAGACATATATATATATATATATATACATATATATATATACACAAATATATATATATATATATATATATATATATATATATATATATATATATATATTTGTGTATATATATATATATATATATATATATTTGTGTGTATATATATATATATATATTTGTGTATATATATATATATACATATATATACATATATATATATATATATATATATACCAAATGCCAAAAAATACAGGCAGACACATGTATATATACACACACATATACATATATACACGCATATACACTGTACAGGCTAAAAGTTTGGACACACCTTCTCATTCAATGCGTTTTCTTTATTTTCATGACTATTTACATTGTAGATTGTCACTGAAGGCATCAAAACTATGCATGAACACATGTGGAGTTATGTACTTACCAAAAAAAGGTGAAATAACTGAAAACATGTTTTATATTTTAGTTTCTTCAAAATAGCCACCTTTTTACTGTGATTACTGTGTTTGCCTTGTGTATTGACGTAAAGAATCATCTCGCCTGCACGCTGCCTGACATCCTCTGCATTACTGGAATGGCAACTACACCATAACACGCTAGCACAGACCAACTATGATAATGTTGGATTTATTAATAATAATCCTACTTTGCGGAAAATTAGTTTACCATGATCAGGCCTGGAACCAATTAGCCGTGATAAATGAGGGAAGATTGTACACTAAAATAGAACAATGTTGATTTATGGTCAGCAACGTTGATTTATGGCCCACTGTTAACTGAAGCTGTCAGCGGTGAGAAGACGTACAGTATGTGTAGTGTTTGTATTTGTATGACATGAAGAGCTTGCTAACGTTTGATCTTTATGTAGCAATTTCTAGAAATAAATGGTATACAGTTGCAACACACAATGACTGCCTATTATTACAGGAAGCGGATATTACATATCTAAAAACAATGTCAAAAATCACATGAGTACAAAGACACTTTTTAGGAACTTTCAATGTGATTTTATTTGCTTGTTTTAATTTTTGCGGACAGATTGACTTCAAATGAGCAAATTGGTCTAACATAAAAGTGTTTGGTAGGGTATTTGTATTCCTTTCACATATGTGATCTCGCTGAGACATTTTCGTAGAGCGACGTGGCAGCCATTTTGTGTTAGCGCTAACAGCTAATACTAATGAAAATACATAATCAAGTTACCTAACCTCTATTACTAGCTTAGACATTTGTTTTTTTCGCTGACAGCTTACAAAAATGTTTGATACCCCAACTATTTTGAGCATGATAACACGTTTAGTCTCTGTGGAGGGGGGCGTGGTCGGCGCGCCTCCTGCGGGAATGGAGTGTGTATGGCCCGGCTTCGAAAGCCCACCTGACAGGTGAGTAGATTGCCCAGCTGGGGTAGTATTTCTATTTGACTTTATTAAATGTATTTATATTATCATTTGGTGCAGCCGGGCCGGAGCAGGAGGGGATAAAAAGAGAAAAAAAGGAAGACAGAGGGGGGAATTGTGGGGATAAGACAGAGAGACAAAAACAGCAAACACAACAACAACAATAGAGCAACATCAGCGAATAGGATATGTACAAATATGATGGTAAAAGTGATAGCAAAGAAGCAGTTAAAGTACCAATGATTGTCACACACACACTAGGTGTGGTGAAATTTGTCCTCTGCATTTGACCCATCACCCTTGTTCACCCCCTGGGAGGTGAAGGGAGCAGTGAGCAGCAGTGGTGACACGCCCGGGAATCATTTTTGGTGATTTAACCCCCAATTCCAACCCTTGATGCTGAGTGCCAAATAGGGAGGTAATGGCTCCCATTTTTATAGTCTTTGGTATGACTCGGCCGGGGTTTGAACTCACAACCTACCCATCTCAGGGCGGACACTCTAACCACTAGGCCACTAGAAATAAATAATAATACAGAAATGACAATGAGCATTATTACACTAAAATGGAGCAATACAAATACCAATAGAAATAGCACTATTGATAATGAACAATACCAATAATTTACCTCTATTATCAACAATACTATCAATATCGATTGATAGTATTGATAGTATCATCGATCAATACTAATGTTTACACTGCAAAAACTGAAATCTAAGTAAGATGAAATATCTCAAATAAGGGTGATATTTGCTTATTTTCTGTCTGATAAGATAATTCTTCTCACTAAGCAGATTTTATGT
Source organism: Nerophis lumbriciformis (assembly GCF_033978685.3). Classification (NCBI taxonomy): domain Eukaryota; kingdom Metazoa; phylum Chordata; class Actinopteri; order Syngnathiformes; family Syngnathidae; genus Nerophis; species Nerophis lumbriciformis. The sequence goes on along the minus strand of NC_084550.2, from coordinate 60,841,762 downwards.
TAGAGTGTTTTACTTGTTTTAAGGGTTTTGGTCCTAAATGATCTCAGTAAGATATTACAGCTTGTTGCTGTCAAGACGGGAACTGTGGTGTGTTTGTTTTCCCGAGATGCAAGTAAAGCTGGACTGGCCATGGCGTGAAGGTAAATACATATTTATTTATATTTATTTATAACACTCAAAGGAACAAAAAGCGCGCTCAAGGCGGATGTACAAACTTGACTAACGAAACAAAAAGACTTGCACGGGGGCAAAAAACTGTGAACAATTAAACAAAAACACTAACTGTGGCATTAATAGAAAAAAACTTACTTGGACATGGCTTGAAGTGCGCAGAGGTAGACAGAGTGTGACAGGGGTATGAATACGGGATTTCGCCAGGACGACGAACTGAAAACAATGAACTTAAATACTACCTACATAATTAACGAAAACAGGTGCGTGACTCAAAACGTGAAACAGGTGCGTGACGTGACAGGTGAAAACTAATGGGTTGCTATGGTGACAAACAAGAGTGCATACGTGGAACAGGTGAAACTAATGGGTAACCATGGAAACAAGACAAGGGAGTGAAAAGCCAGAAACTAAAGAGTCCAATAACTAAACAAAACAAAACATGATTACACAGACATGACAGTTGCTGAGATTTGATGACCTATATTGAGTAAAACATGCTTGAAACTAGAATATCAAGTGTTGCAAAGCTGTGTCATCAACACTCACAAGTATAAAACTACTTTTTTAAAGTAATAATTTCTTATTTCAAGCATGAGAAAAAAATCATGACTTGGACACAATTGTGTCTCATAACTAAAACAGATGACAGCCAAATGGACTTTGCAGTTTTATTTTCAATGAAACAATAGAACATACGTACTCATATAGTAGTACAGTTGGCACAGTACAGTAAACTGACAGTTAATATTTAAACATTTGACATTTCCAACAATTTTGAACAGAAATAGTTCATGCACATTCACATGAATTCTTCAAAATTACAATAAAAAAATGTTTGGCCGGGGGCCGGGCTGTAAATATGCACACTAACTGACTGAAAGAGCACGCACTTGGCGCGATGATGTCATGTTATCCATGGAAAAATGCATTTTTAGACAATATGATTTGCCCGAGCGGCTAGGAGACCCCGAAAGTTGCCTTGTTGAATTTCCATTAAGAACAATGAATTCGTTTTTAGTATTAGTTTGCTGGTTTCAAGAAACCAGCTCTGGACATTGCATTGCTGCAACATCAACGTAACACCCATCAGACATCTGACTGTTCCCACCAAAATCTCGGTGACATGTATGACTTATGTGTTATTATGACAATGACAATAAAGGAATTGATTGATTGACTGATTGAAATGTAATGCCGAGCGCTTATCATTATGTCAAGATAATGGCACGAGCATTTACCGTATTTTTCGGACTATAAGTCGCAGTTTTTTTCATAATTTGGCCGGGGGTGCGACTTGTACTCAGGAGCGACTTATGTGTGAAATTATTAACACATTAGCGTAAAATATCAATCATCTCATTCACGTAAGAGACTAGACGTATAAGATTTCATGGGATTTAGCGATTAGGAGTGACAGATTGTTTGGTAAACGTATAGCATGTTCTATATGTTATAGTTATTTGAATGACTCTTACCATAATATGTTACGTTAAAGGGGAACATTATCGAGGACGAATTCGGCGATCGCCTTCTAACCAACGATTGGTATGTGTTTGTTTGGCATTAAAGGAAACTAACAACTATGAACTAGGTTTACAGCATATGAAATACATTTGGCAACAACATGCACTTTGAGAGTGCAGACAGCCCATTTCAGGCGCGCTAAGAACATATCTTTTTCCACCATTTCAGCACTCAGGTTAACCATACCTAAATAGACACAAAATACTGCATTACACAAGACTACCTGAATGTACTCGAATGATTGAAAAAAATTAATTGTTTTTAAGCTAAATTATTGGTAAACACAGTTTATGTATAATAATTTAAGTAAAACCACGAGTAATGAACAAAGTTTTCATCAATTAATATATTCTGTAGACATACCCTCATCCGCTCTCTTTTCCTGAAAGCTGATCTGTCCAGTTTTGGAGTTGATGTCAGCATCTGCTTTGAGTGTCGCAGGATATCCACACATTCTTGCCATCTCTGTCGTAGCATAGCTTTCGTCGGTAAAGTGTGCGGAACAAACGACTGACCATTTCGTCGGCTTTCCTCACAGCCTCGTATTTTGAACAAATTTCGTCCAATTTCTTGCCACTTTCGCATCTTTGGGCCACTGGTGCAACTTGAATCCGTCCCTGTTCGTGTTGTTACACCCTCCGACAACACACCGACGAAAGTGAAAAAAAGGCGGATTGCTTCCCGATGTGACGTCATCGCTCCGAGAGTGAATAATAGAAAGGCGTTTAATTCGCCAAAATTCACCCATTTAGAGTTCGGAAATCGGTTAAAAAAATATATGGTCTTTTTTCTGCAACATCAAGGTATATATTGACGCTTACATAGGTCTGGTGATAATGTTCCCCTTTAACATACCAGTTGGTTATTTATGCCTCATATAACGTACAGAGATTCTGTTCATAACTTTTATGGACAAAATTTCTAGGCGCAGTCAAGGCGTTGAGGGGATCTGGTTTGGTGGCTGCAGGATTAGGTCTCTGCTTTTTGCAGACGATGTGGTCCTGATGGCTTCATCTGGCCAGGATCTTCAGCTCTCACTGGATCGGTTCGCAGCTGAGTGTGAAGTGACTGGGATGAGAATCAGCACCTCCAAGTACGAGTCCATGGTTCTCGCCCGGAAAAGGGTGGAGTGCCATCTCCGGGTTGGGGAGGAGATCTTGCCCCAAGTGGAGGAGTTCAAGTACCTCGGAGTCTTGTTCACGAGTGGGGGAAGAGTGGATCGTGAGATCGACAGGCAGATTGGTGCGGTGTCTTCAGTAATGCGGCCGCTGTATCGATCCGTTGTGGTGAAGAAGGAGCTGAGCCGGAAGGCAAAGCTCTCAATTTACCGGTCGATCTACGTTCCCATCCTCACCTATGGTCATGAGCTTTGGGTTATGACCGAAAGGACAAGATCACGGGTACAAGCGGCCGAAATGAGTTTCCTCCGCCGGGTGGTGGGGCTCTCCCTTAGAGATAGGGTGAGAAGCTCTGTCATCCGGGGGGAGCTCAAAGTAAAGCCGCTGCTCCTCCACATCAAGAGGAGCCAGATGAGGTGGTTCAGGCATCTGGTCAGGATGCCACCCGAGCGCCTCCCTAGGGAGGTGATTAGGGCACGTCCGACTGGTAGGAGGCCACGAGGAAGACCCAGGACACGTTGGGAAGACTATGTCTCCCGGCTGGCCTGGGAACGCCTCGGGATCCCCCGGGAGGAGCTGGACGAAGTGGCTGGGGAGAGGGAAGTCTGGGCTTCCCTGCTTAGGCTGCTGCCCCCGCGACCCGACCTCGGATAAGCGGAAGAAGATGGATGGATGGATACCGTACACTTATTCAGCCTGTTGTTCACTATTCTTTATTTATTTTAAATTGCCTTTCAAATGTCTATTCTTGGTGTTGGCTTTTATCAAATACATTTCCCCAAAAAATGCGACTTATACTCCAGTGCGACTTATGTTTTTTTTTTTTCTCTCTTTATTATGCATTTTCGGCCGGTGCGACTTGTACTCCGGAGCGACTTATACTCGGAAAAATACGGTACTTAATTTAAGAATATTTTTCAACATATTGAGCAAAAAGGTCTCTTTTTTTTCTACCAAGAAAAGTGCACTTGTTATTAGTGAGAATATACTTATTTTAAGCTATTTTTGGGTTCATTGAGGTTAGCTAATTAGGGACCGTAATGTCCCTTTGGGACAGAGGACCCTATTGTAATTGTAAGGTTTTATTGTTATTATTCCGCCGCCTCTTTGAGCTGTAATTTGACCCCCTTAACATGCTTCAAAACTCACCAAATTTGACCCACACATCAGGACTGGCGAAAATTGCCATCTAATCAAAAAACCAAACTTTAAAACTCAAAATTGCGCTCTAGCGCCCCCTAGGAAGAAAACACAGACAAAACTGCCTGTAACTTCCAGTACGAATGTCGTAGAGACATGAAATAAAAAAAACCTCTATGTAGATCTCACTTAGACCTAGATTTCATACATCAACTTTCTTCAGCAAAAATCAACAGGAAGTTTGCAAATCCCCCTTCAAAACCAAAGTTTTGTAAAAACAGTCACCTTTGCCTATTTGAGCTGTAATTTGGCCCCCTTAACATGCTTCAAAACTCACCAAACTGGACACACACATCAGGACTGGCGAAAATTGCGATCTAATAAAAAAAGCAAACCCCAAAACTCAAAATTGCGCTCTAGGGACCCCTAGGAATAAAACAGACAAAACTGCTCCGAGGAAGAAAACACAGACAAAACTGCCTGTAACTTCCAGTAGGAATGTTGTAGAGACATGAAACAAAAACCTCTATGTAGGTCTCACTTAGACCTATATTTCATTCACTGACAACCCCTAGCAAAAATCAACAGGAAGTTTGCAATTACCCCTTCAAAACAAAAGTTTTGTAAAAACCGGTCACCTTTTTTCAAACATTATCTCCTCTGAGCGCGTTTGTCGTGTCGGCTTCAAACTAGCACAGGAGAGAGATTGAACCCTTCTGATTACAAGTTGACGAAAGAGTTTTAATTACTGCTCCGGTTGGGATTTTATGTGCCGTCAAAGTCGGTCCCGTCCATCGCTGCTTGCAGCTTTAATTAGGGACCGCAATGTCCCTTTGGGACAGAGGACCCTATTGTAATTGTAAGATTTTATTATTATTATTTCGTCGCCTTTTTGAGCTGTAATTTGACCTCCTTAACATGCTTCAACCATATTTGACACACACATCAGGACTGGCAAAAATTGCCATTTAATAAAAAAACCAAACCCCAAAACTCAAAATTGCGCTCTAGCGCCCCCTAGGGAAAAACACAGACAAAACGGCTTGTAACTTCCGGTAGAAATGTCGTAGAGAGATGAAACAAAAACCTCTATGTAGGTCTGCCTTAGACCTAGATTTCATACATTGACATCTTTTAGCAAAAATCAACAGGAAGTTGGCAAGTCCCCCTTCAAAACAAAAATTTTGTAAAAACTGTCAGTTTTGCCTATTTGAGCTGTAATTTGACCCCCTTAACATGCTTCAAAACTCACCAAACTGGACACACACATCAAGACTGTTAAAAATTGCGATCTAATAAAAAAAAAAACCCAACCCCAAAACTCAAACTTGCGCTCTAGCGCCCCCTAGGAAGAAAACACAGACACAACTGCTCCTAGGAAGAAAACTCAGACAAAACTGCCCGTAACTTCCAGTAGGAATGTCTTAGAGACATGAAACAAAAACCTATGTGTAGGTCTCACTTAGACCTACATTTCATATATTGACAACCCCCAGCAAAAATCAACAGGAAGTTTGCAATTCCCCCTTCAAAACAAAAGTTTTGTAAAAACCGGTCACCTTTTTTCAAACATTATCTCCTCTGAGCGCGTTTGTCGTGTCGGCTTCAAACTAGCACAGGAGAGAGACTGAACCCTTCTGATTAAAAGTTGACCAAAGAGTTTTAATTACTGCTACGGTTTTGATTTTATGTGCCGTCAAGGTCGGTCCCGTCCATCGCTGCTTGCAGCTTTAATTTTGCTTGTTTTGGAAAGTCTTGACAAGCTAAATTTTCTTGTTCTATTGGCAGATAATTTTGCTTAGTTCAAATAAAATACCCCTCATTTTTGTATTTTTTTTCTTCTTGTTTTTGAACACTGACTTTTTGCAGTGTACATTTCTGGCCTATAAAGTGTCATGTCTGTGTAATCATGTTTTGTCTTAGTCATGTTTTGTTTAGTTTCTGGCTTCTTCACTCCCTTGTCTTGTCACCATAGTTACCCATTAGTTTCACCTGTCATGTCACGCACCTGTTTTGAGTCACGCACCTGTTGTTAATCATGTCTGTGTTATTAAAGCTTTTCATTTTCTGTTGTTCGTCCTGGAGTCATAGCCTTTCTCACCCTGCTATCCTCGCATTTATGCCCCCTGTCACACTCTGTCCACGTCTGCGCACTTCATGTCCATGCCAAGTAAGTTTGTTTATTATTGCCACAGTTAGTGTTTTTTATTGTTCATAGTTTTTTGCCCCCGTGCAAGTCTTTTGTTTTCATTAGTCAAGTTTGTACATCCGCCTTGAGCGCGCCTTTTGTTCTTTTGAGTGTTATTATTAAAAATGTATTTACCTTCAAGCCATGTCCGATCCAAATCCTTTTGCATCTTGGGAAAACAAAAACTCCACAGTCCAAGTCATGACATTATGACTCCAGCTAATCGCTTTCCCGCAAAGAATTTGGTCGAAGAAGGAAGTTGGGAGTCGTTAGGAGCCATGGCGGAGCGAGACCTGACGTGGGGGCCAAATGGGAAGCTTATTCCTATTAGCTCCATTTGGTCCGAGGACGAGGCTGCGTCACCGCAATCCCGAAAGCGCCGCTCCAGACCAAGGACGTCAGGGAAGGCGAGCAGACCGCACGCAGCGCTCCCGCAGGCTCCTCCCACTCCGGGCGAAAGCAGGCTGCTGCCAGCTCCGCAGCTCCAAAATGACGTCACAGACCAGGATTTTTTTTTTCAACTCTTTTTCTTTTGATCACTCACCTCCAGCAAAAGACTCCAATCCCATGACCATGATTCAACACTACCAAAATATGATTTTGAACATTAGATCCTGTCAAGACAAGCCACCCAAATGTCATGCCCCGCCCCCCAGGACTCAAGTCACAAAAAAAAATTTTTTCACCCACAAAAACACAGGTACAAAAAAGACAATTTGGACAATTTAATGGGGAAGTTTCTGCCCTCCTCCGCCCACCCCTACAGAGAGTTCCAGACCGCAGGGAGCGCGTCTGGTATCCGCCCCTTGAGGGGAGGCTGGGGTCGGGAGCTGTGTTGGTGGGGTGGCTCGGCATCACCATGCCAAGCCACAGCCTCCAGCACGGCCGCCACCACCAGTCTTCCGACCTGTCAAGCCACAGCCTCCAGCACGACCGCCCTCACCAGTCTTCCGACCCGTCAAGCCACAGCCTCCAGCACGACCGCCCTCACCAGTCTTTTACCATGCCAAGCCGCAACCCCCAGCTAGACCACCTCCACCTGCACCAAGGCTAGCACCAGTAGCTGCACCACGGCTAGCGCCAAGGCTAGCACCAGAGCCACGGCTAGCACCTGTCGTTGCTCCACGGCTAGCACCAGTAGCTGCACCACGGCTAGCGCCAAGGCTAGCACCAGAGCCACGGCTAGCACCTGTCGCTGCTTCACGGCTAGCACCAGTAGCTGCACCACGGCTAGCGCCAAGGCTAGCACCAGCTCCACCACGCCAAGTTCCACGGCAGACTCCAGTACCCACACCACGCCTAGCCGCATCATGCCAAGCTCCGGTACCAGCTCCACGCCGCCAAGCACTGCCTAGCCAAGACCAAGACCCTCCACGCCAAGTCCAAGACCAAGACCCTCCACGCCAAGCCCAAGACCAAGACCCTCCACGCCAAGCCCAAGACCAAGACCCTCCACGCCAAGCCCAAGACCAAGACCCTCCACGCCAAGCTCCGGTACCAGCTCCACGACGCCAAGTGCTGCCAGTCGCAGCTCCACGACGCCAAGTGCCGCCAGTCGCAGCTCCACGACGCCAAGTGCCGCCAGTCGCAGCTTCACGACGCCAAGACCCGCCATGCCAAGACCAAGACCCGCCATGCCAAGACCAAGACCCGCCATGCCAAGACCAAGACCCGCCATGCCAAGACCCGCCATGCCAAGACCAAGACCCGCAATGCCAAGACCAAGACCCACCATGCCAAGACCAAGACCCGCCATGCCAAGACCAAGACCCGCCATGCCAATACCAAGACCCACGCCGAGCTTCGCCGCCTGACGTGCCACGCCGAGCTTCGCCGCCTGACGTGCCACGCCAAGCTTCCACGCCTGCAAAGATGACGACGCGCCTGTCTCCTCGTCGGCCACGGATATGGCCGCTACCTGGTCGCCCGCCACGCCAAGTGCGCCCACCTCCCAGTCGGCCACGGATGTGGCCTGTCCCGGGTCGCCCACCTCGCCTGCTGCAGCGGCGTTCCACTCGCCGCCGCCACATGACTATGCCTCGATGGATTCGGGGCCACTTGGGCTGGCGACCCACCGCCATGTCCCCCTCCCGCCCTCCCATGACTCTTGTTAAGTTTTTTTCTTGGACATCTGGGATCTGTCCGTAAGGGGGGAGTTCTGTCATGTCTGTGTAATCATGTTTTGTCTTAGTCATGTTTTGTTTAGTTTCTGGCTTTTTCACTCCCTTGTCTTGTCACCATAGTTACCCATTAGTTTCACCTGTCATGTCACGCACCTGTTTTGAGTCACGCACCTGTTGTTAATCATGTCTGTGTTATTTAAGCTTTTCATTTTCTGTTTTTCGTCCTGGAGTCATAGCCTTTCTCACCCTGCTATCCTCGCATTTATGCCCCCTGTCACACTCTGTCCACGTCTGCGCACTTCATGTCCATGCCAAGTAAGTTTGTTTATTATTGCCACAGTTAGTGTTTTTTATTGTTCATAGTTTTTTGCCCCCGTGCAAGTCTTTTGTTTTCATTAGTCAAGTTTGTACATCCGCCTTGAGCGCGCCTTTTGTTCTTTTGAGTGTTATTATTAAAAATTTATTTACCTTCAAGCCATGTCCGATCCAAATCCTTTTGCATCTTGGGAAAACAAAAACTCCTCAGTCCAAGTCATGACATAAAGAAAGAGGAGGACAAGTTGGCGGATCCTGGCTCGTATTTTTGGAGGCGATGCAGCAGATGACCCCTGACCTGATGCTGAGAATACTACAAGTGGGACTGCGGGATCTGGCAAGAGGCAATCAATACCAGCGCTTGATTGAATTGGCAGCACTAATTTGCATGCTTTTTCTTTGCTCCGTGCGGCGAGGAGACAGCAGCAGACGTCCATACAATCCTGTGCTGACGGGAGGAACAATGGCCGTCTTCTGGCCCTTTTTCCGCCTCGCAGATTTAAGACGAGATCGGCTAATTAGCCCGTTTCATTTGCAAAGGACACGCTGATAGCGCGAAGACGCTTGAATGATTTCCAATCACTGAAGAACTTTTGCTTTCGTGGTATTTTGTGATGATAAAAAAAAACAAAAATTCCCGCAGCTGGGCAGGTGGGAGATAACCGGCGCCCGGAAATGGGAGAGGTGGACTGAAAGAGGCTGTGGCGCTATTAATTAAACGACGGCCATTTTTAATGAGAGTTTTAATTATGTTTGCCGGTGAGGTTTGGAGGGTTGAATGTGATTCTATCGCCGCGTGCGCGCTCATTAGCGAGGTGCAGCTGTGCCGCCACATCCATTTATCACATATTGCTGACAACAAAAATGGCCTGAAGAGGTGTCGTACTTATCTTTCATAGCAGGTGCCCAAAGTCATTCTCGGGGGCCACTTGCGGCCCTACAGCTTATTTTTAATGGCCCACTCATGAAACTACTCCAAAAAGTCTTACTTCCTTAAAGGGGAACATTATCACAATTTCAGAAGGGTTAAAACCATTAAAAATCAGTTCCCAGTGGCTTATTTTATTTTTCGAAGTTTTTTTCAAAATTTTACCCATCACGCAATATCCCTAAAAAAAGCTTCAAAGTGCCTGATTTTAACCATCGTTATATACACCCGTCCATTTTCCTGTGACGTCACATAGTGATGCCAATACAAACAAACATGGCGCATAGAACATAGAATGGGCATATAAACAACTTTAACACTGTTACAAATATGCGCCATACTGTGAACCCACACCAAATAAGTATGACAAACACATTTCGGGAGAACATCCGCACCATAACACAACACAAACACAACAGAACAAATACCCAGAACCCCTTGCAGCACTAACTCTTCCGGGACGCTACAATATACACCCCCGCTACCTCCTACCCACCCCTACCTCAACCCCGCCCACCCCCAACCTCCTCATGCTCTCTCAGGGAGAGCATGTCCCAAATTCCAAGCTGCTGTTATGAGGCATGTTAAAAAAAAATAATGCACTTTGTGACTTCAATAATAAATATGGCAGTGCCATGTTGACATTTTTTTCCATAACTTGAGTTGATTTATTTTGGAAAACCTTGTTAAATTGTTTAATGCATCACAACAAAATTAGGCATAATAATGTGTTAATTCCACGACTGCATATATCGGTATCGGTTGATATCGGTATCAGTAATTAAGAGTTGGACAATATCGGAATATCGGTAAAAAAGCCATTATCAGACATCTCTAACTAAAAGACAAGTTGTCTCGTATGTTCACTATTTTATTTTAATTTTTTTACATTTGAATTTTGTGAACATTATTTTTTACATCAAATTATGCTGGCAATTTCATTGAAAAATAATCTGTCAGCATAATGCGTGTGTTTAAAAATTCAGTGTAAAAAAAATTCCCTGCTGAAAAGTTCAGTATCGAAAAATACTGTAAATTAAATAAAATAAATTAAATTAAGACTGAAGCTATTTATCTTGTTTTAGAACCAGCCAATGAGGAGTCCATGTTTGAAGTCACGTGACACCGGTCTTGCAAAACAGCATAAACAGGGCAGTTAATTGGGCTACCTACAACATCATTAACTGGATCTTACACTGAATTTTTTTACCCTAAATTTTTTATACACTGAATTTTTATACACTGAATTTTAAAGCACTGCATTTTTAAACACACCCATTTTGCAAACATTTTTTTCAATGAAATTGGCTGTTAAAAAAACCCATTTTGTTCGCAAAATTCCAACGCAAAAAATCCGTTACATAACTTCAGTGTCAAAAAACAGCCTTTGTAACAAAGACACAAATCGGCCTCCATAGCCACAGGCCCAAAAAAACGAGCTGGTTATATTGTATTGTATTGTATTGCATTTGAACCCTTTAACAGGCCTATAAGTATGTATAACAGTAAAACAGTAAAAAGTGCTCAAGAAATGTTGCTGCATGCTTTGAATGGGCAAAAGTAAAGTTTCAAAATATTAATGTCAAGTTTTGCATTAGATTATGCTAAGATGTGGGTTTAAAAATATTTGATGGCACAGGTGTTGTTGTTTTTGTGTGCAATTTTGCCGTTTTAGGCTAATTCAAGGAACAGAGGTGACCAAAATGTCTTTAAAATGATTATCCAGATTTTACCTAAAGACGTTCCAGATCACCAAAATACAGTCGTGGTCAAAAGTGTACATACACTTGTAAGGAACATAATGTCATGGCTGTCTTGAGTTTTCAATATATTCTACAACTCTCGTTTTTGTGCGATAGAGTGATTGGAGCACATACTTGTTGGTCACAAAAAACATTCATGAAGTTTGCTTCTTTTATGAATTTATTATGGCTCTACTGAAAATGTGAGGGTCAAAAGTATACATACAGCAATGTTAATATTTGCTTACATGTCCCTTGGCAAGTTTACCTGCAATAAAGCGCTTTTGGTAGCCATCCGCAAGCTTCTGCTTGAATTTTTGACCACTCCTCTTGACTAAATTGGTGCAGTTCAGCTAAATTTGTTGGTTTTCTGACATGGACTTGTTTCTTCAGCATTGTTTACACGTTTAAGTCAGGACTTTGGGAAGGCCATTCTAAAACATTCATTCCAGCCTGATTTAGCCATTCCTTTACCACTTTTGACGTGTGTTTGGGGTCATTGTCCTGTTGGAACACCCAACTGCGCCCAAGACCCAACCTCCGGGCTGATCATTTTAGCTTGTCCTGAAGAATTTGGAGGTAATCCTCCTTTTTCATTGTCCCATTTACTCTCTGTAAAGCACCAGTTCCATTGGCAGCAAAACAGGCCCAGAGCATAATACTACCACCATCATGCTTGACGGTAGGAATGGTGCACCTGGGATTAAAGGCCTCACCTTTACTCCTCCAAACATATTGCTGGGTATTGTGGCCAAACGGCTCCATTTTTGTTTCATCTGACATCACATGGACAAAGATAAGACCTTCTGGAGGAAAGTTCTGTGGTCAGATTAAACAAAAATTGAGCTGGCTAAATCAGGCTAGAATGAAGGTTTTAGAATGACCTTCCCAAAGTCCTGACTTAAACGTGTGGACAATGCTGAAGAAACAAGTCCATGTCAGAAAACCAACACATTTAGCTGAACTGCACCAATTTTGTGGTCAAAAATTCAAGCAGAAGCTTGTGGATGGCTACCAAAAGTGCCTTATTGCAGTGAAACTTGCCAAGGGACATGTAAGCAAATATTAACATTGTTGCATGTGTACTTTTGACCCAGCACATTTGCTCACATTTTCGTAATAAATAAATAATAATAAAAATAAATTCATAAAAGAAACAAACTTCATGAATGTTTTTTGTGACCAACAAGTATGTGCTCCAATCACTCTATCACCAAAAAATAAGAGTTGTAGAAATGATTGGAAACTCAAGACAGCCATGACATTATGTTCTTTACAAGTGGATGTAAACTTTTGATCACAACTGTATATACTAGAGATGCGCGGATAGGCAATTATTTCATCCGCAACCGCATCACAAAAGTCGTCAACCATCCGCCATCCACCCGAACTAACATTTAATCAAAACTGCACCCGCCCGCCATCCGCCACCCGCCCGTTGTTATATATCTAATATAGACGATGCAAGGCATTAGTGAGGTTATAAAGCTTTTGCCTGTTAAAGAAAGGAGACTGATCCAATTCAGCAGAGACATTCAATGCGTGCCACGCTGTCACGGCCCAGACGCACACCAGTGCGCAATCATCTGGGAGCCGCGCTGAGCGCACCTCCAAGCGCGCTCACGCCACTCAAACTGCTGCAGGCAGCTGCGTTCTATCTTGTTTTAACATCCTGTGGCACTCTTCTGAGATCACGGCGGACGAAACTGCTCATGCTCAGGGTGTTTGTGGAGGTTTGGGGTTTTGCACAAATGTGATGCACCATGTTAGATGTCCCGGTTTTGTGACTGTCGTAGACATAAACAGCGTCGCAGCTCTTGCAAATCACGTAGCCAGCATTACTATCATCCTGATTTACAACCTCATAAAAACGAGTCCACACTGAACTTTTCTGGCCTTTTTTTCCCCTGGTCTTTAGTATTCCCTTTTTTAGTTTGTCGCGTACCACGTTTGCTGCCGGCGTTGCCATCTCTTTTTTTTTTTCTTCTTCTGTTGTGGCGTGCTGCAGGTGCCTGCTCGTTTTTCGTATGTGGGTAACAACATTTAACTATGTATATATATTTCCGAATTGGTTCAACTGCCACCCGCCTGAATCTCTTTAAAATCTAATTTTTTATATCAACCGCCCGACCCGACCCGCGGATAAAATCTAATTTTTTTTTATTTCAACCGCCCGACCCGCGGATAATCCGCGGACTCCGCGGTCGTGTCCGCAAACCGCGCATCTCTAGTATATACCGTCAGTATGTTTTCCAGATATATCATCTCTTTGTTTTTCTTGATATTTCAAATGCATTTGTCGGAATGACAGGAAAAGTAGGATCTTCGTGCATATGGAAGATTGTTAGCATGGATATCCTGAATGTTTTGTATTGTTGGAGAAATGTGGGACAGGTTGAGCGTCAGAATGACAATGTTACATTTGTGATGGGACAAATCGCTCTCAACGTACTGCAATGATCATATTAATAACACTTCATCATTAGTTTCAATGGATAAAGTAGCGCTAAACAAAGCTTGTAGAGAAATTAAAAGGCGAGCATGTTTCCCAGCTCCCCGATGGTTAAATTGCTAATTAAGGTTGCAGCCATTTATCAGTCAAATGGTGGCTAATTAGTCTTTCCAATCTCCTCTGCCTTGAGACACGTTTGGAACGCAAACTCTCGCCGCCATCCTCCTCCTTCTCCTCCGACTTCTTTGTCTTGATCTGCGCTCATCAACGCAGTTTCTTCCCCGTCTGTAAACATTGGACTGACCCACAGCTACTGGCCTGACCTCAGGGTTAGCCTCTTAGAGGCCTGCAGAGGAGCGATGTCTGTGTTGCTGCCATGAACAGAGCCGTAAAAGTGGAGCGTGCCAAAGGAGTGCAATTACTATTCAAGAAACATGCTTTAAAGGGGAACTGCACTTTTTTTGGGGGGGTCGGGGGGTTTGCATTCTAACTCAGTGGTTCTTAACCTTGTTGGAGGTACTGAACCCCACCAGTTTCATGTGCGCATTCACCGAACCCTTCTTTAGTGACAAATAACAAATGAACATTTTCAAATTCAAGACAAAGTTATATGTTTTTGGTAACACTTTAGTATGGGGAACATATTCTAAGTAACAAATACTTAATTTAGAGTTTTTTGGACACTATGGGAACATATTCTAAGTAACAAAGACTTAATTTAGAGTTATTTGGACACTATGGGAACATATTCTAAGTAACAAAGACTTAATTTAGAGTTTTTTGGACACTAGGGGAACATATTCTAAGTAGTAAAGACTTAATTTAGAGTTATTTGGACACGAGGGGAACATATTCTAAGTAACAAAGACTTAATTTAGAGTTTTTTGGACACTAGGGGAACATATTCTAAGTAACAAAGACTTAATTTAGAGTTATTTGGACACTAGGGGAACATATTCTAAGTAACAAAGACTTAATTTAGAGTTTTTTGGACACTAGGGGAACATATTCTAAGTAAAAAAGACTTAATTTAGAGTTTTTTGGACACTAGGGGAACATATTCTAAGTAACAAAGACTTAATTTAGAGTTATTTGGACACTAGGGCAACATATTCTAAATAATAAAAACTTAATTTAGAGTTATTTGGACACTAGGGGAACATATTATAAGTAACAAAGACTTAATTTAGGGTTTTTTGGACACTAGGGGAACATATTCTAAGTAACAAAGACTTAATTTAGAGTTATTTGGACACTAGGGGAACATATTCTAAGTAACAAAGGCTTAATTTAGAGTTATTTGGACACTAGGGGAACATATTCTAGGTAACCAAGACTTAATTTAGAGTTATTTGGACACTAGGGGAACATATTCGAAGTAACAAAGGCTTAATTTAGAGTTTTTTGGACACTAGGGGAACATATTCTAAGTAACAAAGACTTAATTTAGAGTTATTTGGACACTAGGGGAACATATTCTAAGTAACAAAAGCTTAATTTTGAGTTTTTTGGACACTAGGGCAACATATTCTAAATAATAAAAACTTAATTTAGAGTTATTTGGACACTAGGGGAACATATTCTAAGTAACAAAGACTTAATTTAGAGTTATTTGGACACTAGGGAAACATATTATAAGTAACAAAGACTTAATTTAGAGTTATTTGGACACTATGGGAACATATTATAAGTAACAAAGACTTAATTTAGAGTTATTTGGACACTATGGGAACATATTCTAAGTAACAAAGACTTAATTTTGAGTTTTTTTGGACACTGGGGGAACATATTCTAAGTAACAAAGACTTAATTTAGAGTTTTTTGGACACTAGGGGAACATATTTTAAGTAACAAAGGCTTAATTTAGAGTTTTTTGGACACTAGGGCAACATATTCTAAATAATAAAAACTTAATTTAGAGTTATTTGGACACTAGGGGAACATATTCTAAGTAACAAGACTTCATTTAGAGTTATTTGGACACTATGGGAACATATTCTAAGTAACAAAGACTTAATTTTGAGTTATTTGGACACTATGGGAACATATTCTAAGTAACAAAGACTTAATTTAGAGTTTTTTTGGACACTGGGGGAACATATTCTAAGTAACAAAGACTTAATTTAGAGTTTTTTGGACACTAGGGGAACATATTTTAAGTAACAAAGACTTAATTTAGAGTTTTTTGGACACTAGGGGAACATATTCTAAGTAACAAAGACTTAATTTAGAGTTATTTGGACACTAGGGGGAACATATTTTAAGTAACAAAGACTTAATTTAGAGTTTTTTGGACACTATGGGAACATATTCTAAGTAACAAAGACTTAATTTAGAGTTATTTGGACACTATGGGAACATATTCTAAGTAACAAAGACTTAATTTAGAGTTTTTTGGACACTAGGGCAACATATTCTAAATAATAAAAACTTAATTTAGAGTTATTTGGACATTAGGGGAACATATTCTAAGTAACAAAGACTTAATTTAGAGTTATTTGGACACTAGGGCAACATATTCTAAATAATACAAACTTAATTTAGAGTTATTTGGACACTAGGGGAACATATTCTAAGTAACAAAGACTTAATTTAGAGTTTTTTGGACACTAGGGGAACATATTCTAAGTAACAAAGACTTAATTTAGAATTTTTTGGACACTAGGGGAACATATTCTAAGTAACAAAGGCTTAATTTAGAGTTATTTGGACACTAGGGGAACATATTCTAAGTAACAAAGACTTAATTTAGAGTTTTTTGGACACTAGGGGAACATATTCTAAGTAACAAAGACTTAATTTAGAGTTTTTTGGACACTAGAGGAACATATTCTAAGTAATAAAGACTTAATTTAGAGTTATTTGAACACTAGGGGAACATATTCTAAGTAACAAAGACTTAATTTAGAGTTATTTGGACACTATGGGAACATATTCTAAGTAACAAAGACTTAATTTAGAGTTTTTTTGGACACTGGGGGAACATATTCTAAGTAACAAAGACTTAATTTAGAGTTTTTTGGACACTAGGGGAACATATTTTAAGTAACAAAGACTTAATTTAGAGTTTTTGGACACTAGGGGAACATATTCTAAGTAACAAAGACTTAATTTAGAGTTTTTTGGACACTAGGGGAACATATTCTAAGTAACAAAGACTTAATTTAGAGTTATTTGGACACTAGGGCAACATATTCTAAATAGTAAAAACTTAATTTAGAGTTATTTGGACACTAGGGGAACATATTCTAAGTAACAAAGACTTAATTTAGAGTTTTTTGGACACTAGGGGAACATATTCTAAGTAACAAAGACTTAATTTAGAGTTATTTGGACACTAGGGGAACATATTCTAAGTAACAAAGGCTTAATTTAGAGTTATTTGGACACTAGGGGAACATATTCTAAGTAACCAAGACTTAATTTAGAGTTATTTGGACACTAGGGGAACATATTCGAAGTAACAAAGGCTTAATTTAGAGTTTTTTGGACACTAGGGGAACATATTCTAAGTAACAAAGACTTAATTTAGAGTTATTTGGACACTAGGGGAACATATTCTAAGTAACAAAGGCTTAATTTAGAGTTTTTTGGACACTAGGGCAACATATTCTAAATAATAAAAACTTAATTTAGAGTTATTTGGACACTAGGGGAACATATTCTAAGTAACAAAGACTTAATTTAGAGTTATTTGGACACTAAGGAAACATATTCTAAGTAACAAAGACTTAATTTAGAGTTATTTGGACACTATGGGAACATATAAGTAACAAAGACTTAATTTAGAGTTATTTGGACACTATGGGAACATATTCTAAGTAACAAAGACTTAATTTTGAGTTTTTTTGGACACTGGGGGAACATATTCTAAGTAACAAAGACTTAATTTAGAGTTTTTTGGACACTAGGGGAACATATTTTAAGTAACAAAGACTTAATTTAGAGTTTTTTGGACACTAGGGGAACATATTCTAAGTAACAAAGATTTAATTTAGAGTTATTTGGACACTATGGGAACATATTCTAAGTAACAAAGACTTAATTTAGAGTTTTTTGGACACTAGGGGAACATATTCTAAGTAGTAAAGACTTAATTTAGAGTTATTTGGACACGAGGGGAACATATTCTAAGTAACAAAGACTTAATTTAGAGTTTTTTGGACACTAGGGGAACATATTCTAAGTAACAAAGACTTAATTTAGAGTTATTTGGACACTAGGGGAACATATTCTCAGTAACAAAGACTTAATTTAGAGTTTTTTGGACACAAGGGGAACATAGTCTAAGTAACAAAGACTTAATTTAGAGTTTTTTGGACACTAGGGGAACATATTCTAAGTAACAAAGACTTAATTTAGAGTTATTTGGACACTAGGGCAACATATTCTAAATAATAAAAACTTAATTTAGAGTTATTTGGACACTAGGGGAACATATTCTAAGTAATAAAGACTTAATTTAGAGTTTTCTGGACACTAGGGGAACATATTCTAAGTAACAAAGACTTAATTTAGAGTTATTTGGACACTAGGGGAACATATTCTAAGTAACAAAGGCTTAATTTAGAGTTATTTGGACACTAGGGGAACATATTCTAAGTAACCAAGACTTAATTTAGAGTTATTTGGACACTAGGGGAACATATTCGAAGTAACAAAGGCTTAATTTAGAGTTTTTTGGACACTACGGGAACATATTCTATGTAACAAAGACTTAATTTAGAGTTATTTGGACACTAGGGGAACATATTCTAAGTAACAAAGGCTTAATTTAGAGGTTTTTGGACACTAGGGCAACATATTCTAAATAATAAAAACTTAATTTAGAGTTATTTGGACACTAGGGGAACATATTCTAAGTAACAAAGACTTAATTTAGAGTTATTTGGACACTAGGGAAACATATTCTAAGTAACAAAGACTTAATTTAGAGTTATTTGGACACTATGGGAACATATTATAAGTAACAAAGACTTAATTTAGAGTTATTTGGACACTATGGGAACATATTCTAAGTAACAAAGACTTAATTTTGAGTTTTTTTGGACACTGGGGGAACATATTCTAAGTAACAAAGACTTAATTTAGAGTTTTTTGGACACTAGGGGAACATATTTTAAGTAACAAAGGCTTAATTTAGAGTTTTTTGGACACTAGGGGAACATATTCTAAGTAACAAAGACTTAATTTAGAGTTATTTGGACACTATGGGAACATATTCTAAGTAACAAAGACTTAATTTAGAGTTTTTTTGGACACTGGGGGAACATATTCTAAGTAACAAAGACTTAATTTAGAGTTTTTTGGACACTAGGGGAACATATTTTAAGTAACAAAGACTTAATTTAGAGTTTTTGGACACTAGGGGAACATATTCTAAGTAACAAAGACTTAATTTAGAGTTTTTTGGACACTAGGGGAACATATTCTAAGTAACAAAGACTTAATTTAGAGTTATTTGGACACTAGGGCAACATATTCTAAATAGTAAAAACTTAATTTAGAGTTATTTGGACACTAGGGGAACATATTCTAAGTAACAAAGACTTAATTTAGAGTTTTTTGGACACTAGGGGAACATATTCTAAGTAACAAAGACTTAATTTAGAGTTATTTGGACACTAGGGGAACATATTCTAAGTAACAAAGGCTTAATTTAGAGTTATTTGGACACTAGGGGAACATATTCTAAGTAACCAAGACTTAATTTAGAGTTATTTGGACACTAGGGGAACATATTCGAAGTAACAAAGGCTTAATTTAGAGTTTTTTGGACACTAGGGGAACATATTCTAAGTAACAAAGACTTAATTTAGAGTTATTTGGACACTAGGGGAACATATTCTAAGTAACAAAGGCTTAATTTAGAGTTTTTTGGACACTAGGGCAACATATTCTAAATAATAAAAACTTAATTTAGAGTTATTTGGACACTAGGGGAACATATTCTAAGTAACAAAGACTTAATTTAGAGTTATTTGGACACTAAGGAAACATATTCTAAGTAACAAAGACTTAATTTAGAGTTATTTGGACACTATGGGAACATATAAGTAACAAAGACTTAATTTAGAGTTATTTGGACACTATGGGAACATATTCTAAGTAACAAAGACTTAATTTTGAGTTTTTTTGGACACTGGGGGAACATATTCTAAGTAACAAAGACTTAATTTAGAGTTTTTTGGACACTAGGGGAACATATTTTAAGTAACAAAGACTTAATTTAGAGTTTTTTGGACACTAGGGGAACATATTCTAAGTAACAAAGATTTAATTTAGAGTTATTTGGACACTATGGGAACATATTCTAAGTAACAAAGACTTAATTTAGAGTTTTTTGGACACTAGGGGAACATATTCTAAGTAGTAAAGACTTAATTTAGAGTTATTTGGACACGAGGGGAACATATTCTAAGTAACAAAGACTTAATTTAGAGTTTTTTGGACACTAGGGGAACATATTCTAAGTAACAAAGACTTAATTTAGAGTTATTTGGACACTAGGGGAACATATTCTCAGTAACAAAGACTTAATTTAGAGTTTTTTGGACACAAGGGGAACATAGTCTAAGTAACAAAGACTTAATTTAGAGTTTTTTGGACACTAGGGGAACATATTCTAAGTAACAAAGACTTAATTTAGAGTTATTTGGACACTAGGGCAACATATTCTAAATAATAAAAACTTAATTTAGAGTTATTTGGACACTAGGGGAACATATTCTAAGTAATAAAGACTTAATTTAGAGTTTTCTGGACACTAGGGGAACATATTCTAAGTAACAAAGACTTAATTTAGAGTTATTTGGACACTAGGGGAACATATTCTAAGTAACAAAGGCTTAATTTAGAGTTATTTGGACACTAGGGGAACATATTCTAAGTAACCAAGACTTAATTTAGAGTTATTTGGACACTAGGGGAACATATTCGAAGTAACAAAGGCTTAATTTAGAGTTTTTTGGACACTACGGGAACATATTCTATGTAACAAAGACTTAATTTAGAGTTATTTGGACACTAGGGGAACATATTCTAAGTAACAAAGGCTTAATTTAGAGGTTTTTGGACACTAGGGCAACATATTCTAAATAATAAAAACTTAATTTAGAGTTATTTGGACACTAGGGGAACATATTCTAAGTAACAAAGACTTAATTTAGAGTTTTTTGGACACTAGGGAAACATATTCTAAGTAACAAAGACTTAATTTAGAGTTATTTGGACACTATGGGAACATATTATAAGTAACAAAGACTTAATTTAGAGTTATTTGGACACTATGGGAACATATTCTAAGTAACAAAGACTTAATTTTGAGTTTTTTTGGACACTGGGGGAACATATTCTAAGTAACAAAGACTTAATTTAGAGTTTTTTGGACACTAGGGGAACATATTTTAAGTAACAAAGGCTTAATTTAGAGTTTTTTGGACACTAGGGCAACATATTCTAAATAATAAAAACTTAATTTAGAGTTATTTGGACACTAGGGGAACATATTCTAAGTAACAAAGACTTAATTTAGAGTTTTTTGGACACTAGGGGAACATATTCTAAGTAATAAAAACTTAATTTAGAGTTATTTGGACACAAGGGGAACATATTCTAAGTAACAAGACTTAATTTAGAGTTATTTGGACACTATGGGAACATATTCTAAGTAACAAAGACTTAATTTAGAGTTTTTTTGGACACTGGGGGAACATATTCTAAGTAACAAAGACTTAATTTAGAGTTTTTTGGACACTAGGGGAACATATTCTAAGTAACAAAGACTTAATTTAGAGTTTTTTGGACACTAGGGCAACATATTCTAAGTAATAAAAACTTAATTTAGAGTTATTTGGACACTAGGGGAACATATTCTAAGTAACAAGACTTAATTTAGAGTTATTTGGACACTATGGGAACATATTCTAAGTAACAAAGACTTAATTTAGAGTTATTTGGACACTATGGGAACATATTCTAAGTAACAAAGACTTAATTTAGAGTTTTTTTGGACACTGGGGGAACATATTCTAAGTAACAAAGACTTAATTTAGAGTTTTTTGGACACTAGGGGAACATATTTTAAGTAACAAAGACTTAATTTAGAGTTTTTTGGACACTAGGGGAACATATTCTAAGTAACAAAGACTTAATTTAGAGTTATTTGGACACTATGGGAACATATTTTAAGTAACAAAGACTTAATTTAGAGTTTTTTGGACACTATGGGAACATATTCTAAGTAACAAAGACTTAATTTAGAGTTATTTGGACACTATGGGAACATATTCTACGTAACAAAGACTTAATTTAGAGTTTTTTGGACACTAGGGCAACATATTCTAAATAATAAAAACTTAATTTAGAGTTATTTGGACATTAGGGGAACATATTCTAAGTAACAAAGACTTAATTTAGAGTTATTTGGACACTAGGGCAACATATTCTAAATAATACAAACTTAATTTAGAGTTATTTGGACACTAGGGGAACATATTCTAAGTAACAAAGACTTAATTTAGAATTTTTTGGACACTAGGGGAACATATTCTAAGTAACAAAGGCTTAATTTAGAGTTATTTGGACACTAGGGGAACATATTCTAAGTAACAAAGACTTAATTTAGAGTTTTTTGGACACTAGGGGAACATATTCTAAGTAACAAAGACTTAATTTAGAGTTTTTTGGACACTAAAGGAACATATTCTAAGTAATAAAGACTTAATTTAGAGTTATTTGGACACTAGGGGAACATATTCTAAGTAACAAAGGCTTAATTTAGAGTTATTTGGACACTAGGGGAACATATTCTAAGTAACCAAGACTTAATTTAGAGTTATTTGGACACTAGGGGAACATATTCGAAGTAACAAAGGCTTAATTTAGAGTTTTTTGGACACTAGGGGAACATATTCTAAGTAACAAAGACTTAATTTAGAGTTATTTGGACACTAGGGGAACATATTCTAAGTAACAAAGGCTTAATTTAGAGTTTTTTGGACACTAGGGCAACATATTCTAAATAATAAAAACTTAATTTAGAGTTATTTGGACACTAGGGGAACATATTCTAAGTAACAAAGACTTAATTTAGAGTTATTTGGACACTAAGGAAACATATTCTAAGTAACAAAGACTTAATTTAGAGTTATTTGGACACTATGGGAACATATAAGTAACAAAGACTTAATTTAGAGTTATTTGGACACTATGGGAACATATTCTAAGTAACAAAGACTTAATTTTGAGTTTTTTTGGACACTGGGGGAACATATTCTAAGTAACAAAGACTTAATTTAGAGTTTTTTGGACACTAGGGGAACATATTTTAAGTAACAAAGACTTAATTTAGAGTTTTTTGGACACTAGGGGAACATATTCTAAGTAACAAAGATTTAATTTAGAGTTATTTGGACACTATGGGAACATATTCTAAGTAACAAAGACTTAATTTAGAGTTTTTTGGACACTAGGGGAACATATTCTAAGTAGTAAAGACTTAATTTAGAGTTATTTGGACACGAGGGGAACATATTCTAAGTAACAAAGACTTAATTTAGAGTTTTTTGGACACTAGGGGAACATATTCTAAGTAACAAAGACTTAATTTAGAGTTATTTGGACACTAGGGGAACATATTCTCAGTAACAAAGACTTAATTTAGAGTTTTTTGGACACAAGGGGAACATAGTCTAAGTAACAAAGACTTAATTTAGAGTTTTTTGGACACTAGGGGAACATATTCTAAGTAACAAAGACTTAATTTAGAGTTATTTGGACACTAGGGCAACATATTCTAAATAATAAAAACTTAATTTAGAGTTATTTGGACACTAGGGGAACATATTCTAAGTAATAAAGACTTAATTTAGAGTTTTCTGGACACTAGGGGAACATATTCTAAGTAACAAAGACTTAATTTAGAGTTATTTGGACACTAGGGGAACATATTCTAAGTAACAAAGGCTTAATTTAGAGTTATTTGGACACTAGGGGAACATATTCTAAGTAACCAAGACTTAATTTAGAGTTATTTGGACACTAGGGGAACATATTCGAAGTAACAAAGGCTTAATTTAGAGTTTTTTGGACACTACGGGAACATATTCTATGTAACAAAGACTTAATTTAGAGTTATTTGGACACTAGGGGAACATATTCTAAGTAACAAAGGCTTAATTTAGAGGTTTTTGGACACTAGGGCAACATATTCTAAATAATAAAAACTTAATTTAGAGTTATTTGGACACTAGGGGAACATATTCTAAGTAACAAAGACTTAATTTAGAGTTATTTGGACACTAGGGAAACATATTCTAAGTAACAAAGACTTAATTTAGAGTTATTTGGACACTATGGGAACATATTATAAGTAACAAAGACTTAATTTAGAGTTATTTGGACACTATGGGAACATATTCTAAGTAACAAAGACTTAATTTTGAGTTTTTTTGGACACTGGGGGAACATATTCTAAGTAACAAAGACTTAATTTAGAGTTTTTTGGACACTAGGGGAACATATTTTAAGTAACAAAGGCTTAATTTAGAGTTTTTTGGACACTAGGGCAACATATTCTAAATAATAAAAACTTAATTTAGAGTTATTTGGACACTAGGGGAACATATTCTAAGTAACAAAGACTTAATTTAGAGTTTTTTGGACACTAGGGGAACATATTCTAAGTAATAAAAACTTAATTTAGAGTTATTTGGACACAAGGGGAACATATTCTAAGTAACAAGACTTAATTTAGAGTTATTTGGACACTATGGGAACATATTCTAAGTAACAAAGACTTAATTTAGAGTTTTTTTGGACACTGGGGGAACATATTCTAAGTAACAAAGACTTAATTTAGAGTTTTTTGGACACTAGGGGAACATATTCTAAGTAACAAAGACTTAATTTAGAGTTTTTTGGACACTAGGGCAACATATTCTAAGTAATAAAAACTTAATTTAGAGTTATTTGGACACTAGGGGAACATATTCTAAGTAACAAGACTTAATTTAGAGTTATTTGGACACTATGGGAACATATTCTAAGTAACAAAGACTTAATTTAGAGTTATTTGGACACTATGGGAACATATTCTAAGTAACAAAGACTTAATTTAGAGTTTTTTTGGACACTGGGGGAACATATTCTAAGTAACAAAGACTTAATTTAGAGTTTTTTGGACACTAGGGCAACATATTTTAAGTAACAAAGACTTAATTTAGAGTTTTTTGGACACTAGGGGAACATATTCTAAGTAACAAAGACTTAATTTAGAGTTATTTGGACACTATGGGAACATATTTTAAGTAACAAAGACTTAATTTAGAGTTTTTTGGACACTATGGGAACATATTCTAAGTAACAAAGACTTAATTTAGAGTTATTTGGACACTATGGGAACATATTCTACGTAACAAAGACTTAATTTAGAGTTTTTTGGACACTAGGGCAACATATTCTAAATAATAAAAACTTAATTTAGAGTTATTTGGACATTAGGGGAACATATTCTAAGTAACAAAGACTTAATTTAGAGTTATTTGGACACTAGGGCAACATATTCTAAATAATACAAACTTAATTTAGAGTTATTTGGACACTAGGGGAACATATTCTAAGTAACAAAGACTTAATTTAGAATTTTTTGGACACTAGGGGAACATATTCTAAGTAACAAAGGCTTAATTTAGAGTTATTTGGACACTAGGGGAACATATTCTAAGTAACAAAGACTTAATTTAGAGTTTTTTGGACACTAGGGGAACATATTCTAAGTAACAAAGACTTCATTTAGAGTTTTTTGGACACTAAAGGAACATATTCTAAGTAATAAAGACTTAATTTAGAGTTATTTGGACACTAGGGGAACATATTCTAAGTAACAAAGACTTAATTTAGAGTTATTTGGACACTATGGGAACATATTCTAAGTAACAAAGACTTAATTTAGAGTTTTTTTGGACACTGGGGGAACATATTCTAAGTAACAAAGACTTAATTTAGAGTTTTTTGGACACTAGGGGAACATATTTTAAGTAACAAAGACTTAATTTAGAGTTTTTTGGACACTAGGGGAACATATTCTAAGTAACAAAGACTTAATTTAGAGTTTTTTGGACACTAGGGGAACATATTCTAAGTAACAAAGACTTAATTTAGAGTTATTTGGACACTAGGGCAACATATTCTAAATAATAAAAACTTAATTTAGAGTTATTTGGACACTAGGGGAACATATTCTAAGTAACAAAGACTTAATTTAGAGTTTTTTGGACAATAGGGGAACATATTCTAAGTAACAAAGACTTAATTTAGAGTTATTTGGACACTAGGGGAACATATTCTAAGTAACAAAGGCTTAATTTAGAGTTATTTGGACACTAGGGGAACATATTCTAAGTAACCAAGACTTAATTTAGAGTTATTTGGACACTAGGGGAACATATTCGAAGTAACAAAGGCTTAATTTAGAGTTTTTTGGACACTAGGGGAACATATTCTAAGTAACAAAGACTTAATTTAGAGTTATTTGGACACTAGGGAAACATATTCTAAGTAACAAAGACTTAATTTAGAGTTATTTGGACACTATGGGAACATATTATAAGTAACAAAGACTTAATTTAGAGTTATTTGGACACTATGGGAACATATTCTAAGTAACAAAGACTTAATTTTGAGTTTTTTTGGACACTGGGGGAACATATTCTAAGTAACAAAGACTTAATTTAGAGTTTTTTGGACACAAGGGGAACATATTTTAAGTAACAAAGACTTAATTTAGAGTTTTTTGGACACTAGGGGAACATATTCTAAGTAACAAAGATTTAATTTAGAGTTATTTGGACACTATGGGAACATATTCTAAGTAACAAAGACTTAATTTAGAGTTTTTTGGACACTAGGGCAACATATTCTAAATAATAAAAACTTAATTTAGAGTTATTTGGACACTAGGGGAACATATTCTAAGTAACAAAGACTTAATTTAGAGTTATTTGGACACTACGGGAACATATTCTAAGTAACAAAGACTTAATTTAGAGTTATTTGGACACGAGGGGAACATATTCTAAGTAACAAAGACTTAATTTAGAGTTTTTTGGACACTAGGGGAACATATTCTAAGTAACAAAGACTTAATTTAGAGTTATTTGGACACTAGGGCAACATATTCTAAATAATAAAAACTTAATTTAGAGTTATTTGGACACTAGGGGAACATATTCTAAGTAACAAAGACTTAATTTAGAGTTTTCTGGACACTAGGGGAACATATTCTAAGTAACAAAGACTTAATTTAGAGTTATTTGGACACTAGGGGAACATATTCTAAGTAACAAAGGCTTAATTTAGAGTTATTTGGACACTAGGGGAACATATTCTAAGTAACCAAGACTTAATTTAGAGTTATTTGGACACTAGGGGAACATATTCGAAGTAACAAAGGCTTAATTTAGAGTTTTTTGGACACTAGGGGAACATATTCTAAGTAACAAAGACTTAATTTAGAGTTATTTGGACACTAGGGGAACATATTCTAAGTAACAAAGGCTTAATTTAGAGTTTTTTGGACACTAGGGCAACATATTCTAAATAATAAAAACTTAATTTAGAGTTATTTGGACACTAGGGGAACATATTCTAAGTAACAAAGACTTAATTTAGAGTTTTTTGGACACTAGGGAAACATATTCTAAGTAACAAAGACTTAATTTAGAGTTATTTGGACACTAGGGGAACATATTCTAAGTAACAAAGACTTAATTTAGAGTTTTTTGGACACTAGGGGAACATATTCTAAGTAATAAAAACTTAATTTAGAGTTATTTGGACACTAGGGGAACATATTCTAAGTAACAAGACTCAATTTCGAGTTATTTGGACACTATGGGAACATATTCTAAGTAACAAAGACTTAATTTAGAGTTTTTTTGGACACTGGGGGAACATATTCTAAGTAACAAAGACTTAATTTAGAGTTTTTTGGACACTAGGGGAACATATTCTAAGTAACAAAGACTTAATTTAGAGTTTTTTGGACACTAGGGGAACATATTCTAAGTAACAAAGACTTAATTTAGAATTTTTTGGACACTAGGGGAACATATTCTAAGTAACAAAGGCTTAATTTAGAGTTATTTGGACACTAGGGGAACATATTCTAAGTAACAAAGACTTAATTTAGAGTTTTTTGGACACTAGGGGAACATATTCTAAGTAACAAAGACTTAATTTAGAGTTTTTTGGACACTAGAGGAACATATTCTAAGTAATAAAGACTTAATTTAGAGTTATTTGGACACTAGGGGAACATATTCTAAGTAACAAAGACTTAATTTAGAGTTATTTGGACACTATGGGAACATATTCTAAGTAACAAAGACTTAATTTAGAGTTTTTTTGGACACTGGGGGAACATATTCTAAGTAACAAAGACTTAATTTAGAGTTATTTGGACACTAGGGGAACATATTCTAAGTAACAAAGGCTTAATTTAGAGTTATTTGGACACTAGGGCAACATATTCTAAATAATAAAAACTTAATTTAGAGTTATTTGGACACTAGGGGAACATATTCTAAGTAACAAAGACTTAATTTAGAGTTTTTTGGACACTAGGGGAACATATTCTAAGTAACAAAGACTTAATTTAGAGTTATTTGGACACTAGGGGAACATATTCTAAGTAACAAAGGCTTAATTTAGAGTTATTTGGACACTAGGGGAACATATTCTAAGTAACCAAGATTTAATTTAGAATTATTTGGACACTATGGGAACATATTCTAAGTAACAAAGGCTTAATTTAGAGTTTTTTGGACACTAGGGGAACATATTCTAAGTAACAAAGACTTAATTTAGAGTTATTTGGACACTAGGGGAACATATTCTAAGTAACAAAGGCTTAATTTAGAGTTTTTGGACACTAGGGCAACATATTCTAAATAATAAAAACTTAATTTAGAGTTATTTGGACACTAGGGGAACATATTCTAAGTAACAAAGACTTAATTTAGAGTTATTTGGACAATAGGGAAACATATTCTAAGTAACAAAGACTTAATTTAGAGTTATTTGGACACTATGGGAACATATTATAAGTAACAAAGACTTAATTTAGAGTTATTTGGACACTATGGGAACATATTCTAAGTAACAAAGACTTAATTTTGAGTTTTTTTGGACACTGGGGGAACATATTCTAAGTAACAAAGACTTAATTTAGAGTTTTTTGGACACAAGGGGAACATATTTTAAGTAACAAAGACTTAATTTAGAGTTTTTTGGACACTAGGGGAACATATTCTAAGTAACAAAGATTTAATTTAGAGTTATTTGGACACTATGGGAACATATTCTAAGTAACAAAGACTTAATTTAGAGTTTTTTGGACACTAGGGCAACATATTCTAAATAATAAAAACTTAATTTAGAGTTATTTGGACACTAGGGGAACATATTCTAAGTAACAAAGACTTAATTTAGAGTTATTTGGACACTACGGGAACATATTCTAAGTAACAAAGACTTAATTTAGAGTTATTTGGACACGAGGGGAACATATTCTAAGTAACAAAGACTTAATTTAGAGTTTTTTGGACACTAGGGGAACATATTCTAAGTAACAAAGACTTAATTTAGAGTTATTTGGACACTAGGGCAACATATTCTAAATAATAAAAACTTAATTTAGAGTTATTTGGACACTAGGGGAACATATTCTAAGTAACAAAGACTTAATTTAGAGTTTTCTGGACACTAGGGGAACATATTCTAAGTAACAAAGACTTAATTTAGAGTTATTTGGACACTAGGGGAACATATTCTAAGTAACAAAGGCTTAATTTAGAGTTATTTGGACACTAGGAGAACATATTCTAAGTAACCAAGACTTAATTTAGAGTTATTTGGACACTAGGGGAACATATTCGAAGTAACAAAGGCTTAATTTAGAGTTTTTTGGACACTAGGGGAACATATTCTAAGTAACAAAGACTTAATTTAGAGTTATTTGGACACTAGGGGAACATATTCTAAGTAACAAAGGCTTAATTTAGAGTTTTTTGGACACTAGGGCAACATATTCTAAATAATAAAAACTTAATTTAGAGTTATTTGGACACTAGGGGAACATATTCTAAGTAACAAAGACTTAATTTAGAGTTTTTTGGACACTAGGGAAACATATTCTAAGTAACATAGACTTAATTTAGAGTTATTTGGACACTAGGGGAACATATTCTAAGTAACAAAGACTTAATTTAGAGTTTTTTGGACACTAGGGGAACATATTCTAAGTAATAAAAACTTAATTTAGAGTTATTTGGACACTAGGGGAACATATTCTAAGTAACAAAGACTTAATTTAGAGTTTTTTTGGACACTGGGGGAACATATTCTAAGTAACAAAGACTTAATTTAGAGTTTTTTGGACACTAGGGGAACATATTCTAAGTAACAAAGACTTAATTTAGAGTTTTTTGGACACTAGGGCAACATATTCTAAGTAATAAAAACTTAATTTAGAGTTATTTGGACACTAGGGGAACATATTCTAAGTAACAAGACTTAATTTTGAGTTATTTGGACACTATGGCAACATATTCTAAGTAACAAAGACTTAATTTAGAGTTATTTGGACACTATGGGAACATATTCTAAGTAACAAAGACTTAATTTAGAGTTTTTTTGGACACTGGGGGAACATATTCTAAGTAACAAAGACTTAATTTAGAGTTTTTTGGACACTAGGGGAACATATTTTAAGTAACAAAGACTTAATTTAGAGTTTTCTGGACACTAGGGGAACATATTCTAAGTAACAAAGACTTAATTTAGAGTTATTTGGACACTATGGGAACATATTTTAAGTAACAAAGACTTAATTTAGAGTTTTTTGGACACTATGGGAACATATTCTAAGTAACAAAGACTTAATTTAGAGTTATTTGGACACTATGGGAACATATTCTAAGTAACAAAGACTTAATTTAGAGTTTTTTGGACACTAGGGCAACATATTCTAAATAATAAAAACTTAATTTAGAGTTATTTGGACATTAGGGGAACATATTCTAAGTAACAAAGACTTAATTTAGAGTTATTTGGACACTAGGGCAACATATTCTAAATAATACAAACTTAATTTAGAGTTATTTGGACACTAGGGGAACATATTCTAAGTAACAAAGACTTAATTTAGAATTTTTTGGACACTAGGGGAACATATTTTAAGTAACAAAGACTTAATTTAGAGTTTTTTGGACACTAGGGGAACATATTCTAAGTAACAAAGACTTAATTTAGAGTTATTTGGACACTAGGGCAACATATTCTAAATAATAAAAACTTAATTTAGAGTTATTTGGACACTAGGGGAACATATTCTAAGTAACAAAGACTTAATTTAGAGTTTTCTGGACACTGGGGGAACATATTCTAAGTAACAAAGACTTAATTTAGAGTTATTTGGACACTAGGGGAACATATTCTAAGTAACAAAGGCTTAATTTAGAGTTATTTGGACACTAGGGGAACATATTCTAAGTAACCAAGACTTAATTTAGAGTTATTTGGACACTAGGGGAACATATTCGAAGTAACAAAGGCTTAATTTAGAGTTTTTTGGACACTAGGGGAACATATTCTAAGTAACAAAGACTTAATTTAGAGTTATTTGGACACTAGGGGAACATATTCTAAGTAACAATAGCTTAATTTAGAGTTTTTTGGACACTAGGGCAACATATTCTAAATAATAAAAACTTAATTTAGAGTTATTTGGACACTAGGGGAACATATTCTAAGTAACAAAGACTTAATTTAGAGTTTTTTGGACACTAGGGAAACATATTCTAAGTAACAAAGACTTAATTTAGAGTTATTTGGACACTAGGGGAACATATTCTAAGTAACAAAGACTTAATTTAGAGTTTTTTTGACACTAGGGGAACATATTCTAAGTAATAAAAAACTTAATTTAGAGTTATTTGGACACTAGGGGAACATATTCTAAGTAATAAAAAACTTAATTTAGAGTTATTTGGACACTATGGGAACATATTCTAAGTAACAAAGACTTAATTTAGAGTTTTTTTGGACACTGGGGGAACATATTCTAAGTAACAAAGACTTAATTTGGAGTTTTTTGGACACTAGGGGAACATATTCTAAGTAACAAAGACTTAATTTAGAGTTTTTTGGACACTAGGGGAACATATTCTAAGTAACAAAGACTTAATTTAGAATTTTTTGGACACTAGGGGAACATATTCTAAGTAACAAAGGCTTAATTTAGAGTTATTTGGACACTAGGGGAACATATTCTAAGTAACAAAGACTTAATTTAGAGTTTTTTGGACACTAGGGGAACATATTTTAAGTAACAAAGACTTAATTTAGAGTTTTCTGGACACTAGGGGAACATATTCTAAGTAACAAAGACTTAATTTAGAGTTATTTGGACACTATGGGAACATATTTTAAGTAACAAAGACTTAATTTAGAGTTTTTTGGACACTATGGGAACATATTCTAAGTAACAAAGACTTAATTTAGAGTTATTTGGACACTATGGGAACATATTCTAAGTAACAAAGACTTAATTTAGAGTTTTTTGGACACTAGGGCAACATATTCTAAATAATAAAAACTTAATTTAGAGTTATTTGGACATTAGGGGAACATATTCTAAGTAACAAAGACTTAATTTAGAGTTATTTGGACACTAGGGCAACATATTCTAAATAATACAAACTTAATTTAGAGTTATTTGGACACTAGGGGAACATATTCTAAGTAACAAAGACTTAATTTAGAATTTTTTGGACACTAGGGGAACATATTTTAAGTAACAAAGACTTAATTTAGAGTTTTTTGGACACTAGGGGAACATATTCTAAGTAACAAAGACTTAATTTAGAGTTATTTGGACACTAGGGCAACATATTCTAAATAATAAAAACTTAATTTAGAGTTATTTGGACACTAGGGGAACATATTCTAAGTAACAAAGACTTAATTTAGAGTTTTCTGGACACTGGGGGAACATATTCTAAGTAACAAAGACTTAATTTAGAGTTATTTGGACACTAGGGGAACATATTCTAAGTAACAAAGGCTTAATTTAGAGTTATTTGGACACTAGGGGAACATATTCTAAGTAACCAAGACTTAATTTAGAGTTATTTGGACACTAGGGGAACATATTCGAAGTAACAAAGGCTTAATTTAGAGTTTTTTGGACACTAGGGGAACATATTCTAAGTAACAAAGACTTAATTTAGAGTTATTTGGACACTAGGGGAACATATTCTAAGTAACAATAGCTTAATTTAGAGTTTTTTGGACACTAGGGCAACATATTCTAAATAATAAAAACTTAATTTAGAGTTATTTGGACACTAGGGGAACATATTCTAAGTAACAAAGACTTAATTTAGAGTTTTTTGGACACTAGGGAAACATATTCTAAGTAACAAAGACTTAATTTAGAGTTATTTGGACACTAGGGGAACATATTCTAAGTAACAAAGACTTAATTTAGAGTTTTTTTGACACTAGGGGAACATATTCTAAGTAATAAAAAACTTAATTTAGAGTTATTTGGACACTAGGGGAACATATTCTAAGTAATAAAAAACTTAATTTAGAGTTATTTGGACACTATGGGAACATATTCTAAGTAACAAAGACTTAATTTAGAGTTTTTTTGGACACTGGGGGAACATATTCTAAGTAACAAAGACTTAATTTGGAGTTTTTTGGACACTAGGGGAACATATTCTAAGTAACAAAGACTTAATTTAGAGTTTTTTGGACACTAGGGGAACATATTCTAAGTAACAAAGACTTAATTTAGAATTTTTTGGACACTAGGGGAACATATTCTAAGTAACAAAGGCTTAATTTAGAGTTATTTGGACACTAGGGGAACATATTCTAAGTAACAAAGACTTAATTTAGAGTTTTTTGGACACTAGGGGAACATATTCTAAGTAACAAAGACTTAATTTAGAGTTTTTTGGACACTAGAGGAACATATTCTAAGTAATAAAGACTTAATTTAGAGTTATTTGGACACTAGGGGAACATATTCTAAGTAACAAAGACTTAATTTAGAGTTATTTGGACACTATGGGAACATATTCTAAGTAACAAAGACTTAATTTAGAGTTTTTTTGGACACTGGGGGAACATATTCTAAGTAACAAAGACTTAATTTAGAGTTTTTTGGACACTAGGGGAACATATTTTAAGTAACAAAGACTTAATTTAGAGTTTTTTGGACACTAGGGGAACATATTCTAAGTAACAAAGACTTAATTTAGAGTTTTTTGGACACTAGGGGAACATATTCTAAGTAACAAAGACTTAATTTAGAGTTATTTGGACACTAGGGCAACATATTCTAAATAATAAAAACTTAATTTAGAGTTATTTGGACACTAGGGGAACATATTCTAAGTAACAAAGACTTAATTTAGAGTTATTTGGACACTAGGGGAACATATTCTAAGTAACCAAGACTTAATTTAGAATTATTTGGACACTAGGGGAACATATTCGAAGTAACAAAGGCTTAATTTAGAGTTTTTTGGACACTAGGGGAACATATTCTAAGTAACAAAGACTTAATTTAGAGTTATTTGGACACTAGGGGAACATATTCTAAGTAACAAAGGCTTAATTTAGAGTTTTTTGGACACTAGGGCAACATATTCTAAATAATAAAAACTTAATTTAGAGTTATTTGGACACTAGGGGAACATATTCTAAGTAACAAAGACTTAATTTAGAGTTATTTGGACACTAGGGGAACATATTCTAAGTAACAAAGGCTTAATTTAGAGTTTTTTGGACACTAGGGCAACATATTCTAAATAATAAAAACTTAATTTAGAGTTATTTGGACACTAGGGGAACATATTCTAAGTAACAAAGACTTAATTTAGAGTTATTTGGACACTAGGGAAACATATTCTAAGTAACAAAGACTTAATTTAGAGTTATTTGGACACTATGGGAACATATTATAAGTAACAAAGACTTAATTTAGAGTTATTTGGACACTATGGGAACATATTCTAAGTAACAAAGACTTAATTTTGAGTTTTTTTGGACACTGGGGGAACATATTCTAAGTAACAAAGACTTAATTTAGAGTTTTTTGGACACAAGGGGAACATATTTTAAGTAACAAAGACTTAATTTAGAGTTTTTTGGACACTAGGGGAACATATTCTAAGTAACAAAGATTTAATTTAGAGTTATTTGGACACTATGGGAACATATTCTAAGTAACAAAGACTTAATTTAGAGTTTTTTGGACACTAGGGCAACATATTCTAAATAATAAAAACTTAATTTAGAGTTATTTGGACACTAGGGGAACATATTCTAAGTAACAAAGACTTAATTTAGAGTTATTTGGACACTACGGGAACATATTCTAAGTAACAAAGACTTAATTTAGAGTTATTTGGACACGAGGGGAACATATTCTAAGTAACAAAGACTTAATTTAGAGTTTTTTGGACACTAGGGGAACATATTCTAAGTAACAAAGACTTAATTTAGAGTTATTTGGACACTAGGGCAACATATTCTAAATAATAAAAACTTAATTTAGAGTTATTTGGACACTAGGGGAACATATTCTAAGTAACAAAGACTTAATTTAGAGTTTTCTGGACACTAGGGGAACATATTCTAAGTAACAAAGACTTAATTTAGAGTTATTTGGACACTAGGGGAACATATTCTAAGTAACAAAGGCTTAATTTAGAGTTATTTGGACACTAGGAGAACATATTCTAAGTAACCAAGACTTAATTTAGAGTTATTTGGACACTAGGGGAACATATTCGAAGTAACAAAGGCTTAATTTAGAGTTTTTTGGACACTAGGGGAACATATTCTAAGTAACAAAGACTTAATTTAGAGTTATTTGGACACTAGGGGAACATATTCTAAGTAACAAAGGCTTAATTTAGAGTTTTTTGGACACTAGGGCAACATATTCTAAATAATAAAAACTTAATTTAGAGTTATTTGGACACTAGGGGAACATATTCTAAGTAACAAAGACTTAATTTAGAGTTTTTTGGACACTAGGGAAACATATTCTAAGTAACAAAGACTTAATTTAGAGTTATTTGGACACTAGGGGAACATATTCTAAGTAACAAAGACTTAATTTAGAGTTTTTTGGACACTAGGGGAACATATTCTAAGTAATAAAAACTTAATTTAGAGTTATTTGGACACTAGGGGAACATATTCTAAGTAACAAGACTTAATTTAGAGTTATTTGGACACTATGGGAACATATTCTAAGTAACAAAGACTTAATTTAGAGTTTTTTTGGACACTGGGGGAACATATTCTAAGTAACAAAGACTTAATTTAGAGTTTTTTGGACACTAGGGGAACATATTCTAAGTAACAAAGACTTAATTTAGAGTTTTTTGGACACTAGGGCAACATATTCTAAGTAATAAAAACTTAATTTAGAGTTATTTGGACACTAGGGGAACATATTCTAAGTAACAAGACTTAATTTAGAGTTATTTGGACACTATGGCAACATATTCTAAGTAACAAAGACTTAATTTAGAGTTATTTGGACACTATGGGAACATATTCTAAGTAACAAAGACTTAATTTAGAGTTTTTTTGGACACTGGGGGAACATATTCTAAGTAACAAAGACTTAATTTAGAGTTTTTTGGACACTAGGGGAACATATTTTAAGTAACAAAGACTTAATTTAGAGTTTTCTGGACACTAGGGGAACATATTCTAAGTAACAAAGACTTAATTTAGAGTTATTTGGACACTATGGGAACATATTTTAAGTAACAAAGACTTAATTTAGAGTTTTTTGGACACTATGGGAACATATTCTAAGTAACAAAGACTTAATTTAGAGTTATTTGGACACTATGGGAACATATTCTAAGTAACAAAGACTTAATTTAGAGTTTTTTGGACACTAGGGCAACATATTCTAAATAATAAAAACTTAATTTAGAGTTATTTGGACATTAGGGGAACATATTCTAAGTAACAAAGACTTAATTTAGAGTTATTTGGACACTAGGGCAACATATTCTAAATAATACAAACTTAATTTAGAGTTATTTGGACACTAGGGGAACATATTCTAAGTAACAAAGACTTAATTTAGAATTTTTTGGACACTAGGGGAACATATTTTAAGTAACAAAGGCTTAATTTAGAGTTATTTGGACACTAGGGGAACATATTCTAAGTAACAAAGACTTAATTTAGAGTTTTTTGGACACTAGGGGAACATATTCTAAGTAACAAAGACTTAATTTAGAGTTTTTTGGACACTAGGGGAACATATTCTAAGTAACAAAGGCTTAATTTAGAGTTATTTGGACACTAGGGGAACATATTCTAAGTAACAAAGACTTAATTTAGAGTTTTTTGGACACTAGGGGAACATATTCTAAGTAACAAAGACTTAATTTAGAGTTTTTTGGACACTAGAGGAACATATTCTAAGTAATAAAGACTTAATTTAGAGTTATTTGGACACTAGGGGAACATATTCTAAGTAACAAAGACTTAATTTAGAGTTTTTTGGACACTAGGGGAACATATTCTAAGTAACAAAGACTTAATTTAGAGTTATTTGGACACTAGGGGAACATATTCTAAGTAACAAAGACTTAATTTAGAGTTTTTTGGACACTAGGGGAACATATTCTAAGTAACAAAGACTTAATTTAGAGTTTTTTTGATACTAGGGGAACATATTCTAAGTAACAAAAACTTAATTTAGAGTTTTTTGGACACTAGGGGAACATATTCTAAGTAACAAAGACTTTATTTAGAGTTTTTTGGACACTATGGGAACATATTCTAAGTAACAAAGACTTAATTTAGAGTTATTTGGTTAGGGTTAGGGTCAGGGTTAGAGGGTTAGGGTTATAATGAGGCCATGCCGAATAAGGCATTAATAAGTACTAAATAATGACTAGTTAAGAGCCAATATGTTACTAATTTGCATGTTAATAAGCAACTAATTAATGGTGAATATGTTCCCCATACTAAAGTGTTACCATGTTTTTATTACTGGTGCACAAAATGAAGCGTGCATGAACATCACCTTGTTCAAAGAACAAAACCAACACAGTGCAT
Organism: Nerophis lumbriciformis; assembly: GCF_033978685.3. Classification (NCBI taxonomy): domain Eukaryota; kingdom Metazoa; phylum Chordata; class Actinopteri; order Syngnathiformes; family Syngnathidae; genus Nerophis; species Nerophis lumbriciformis. The sequence continues at coordinate 60,803,878 of NC_084550.2, read as the reverse complement.
AAACTCACAACAAATTACACACCTGCAAATCAGTGTGACTTCTGCTGTTGTCGTATCCGTAATACGCCGATAGGGAGAAGTTTTTATTCACACGATGAGTCGGGTGTGTCTCGACCTCCGCCGAACCCCTGAGCCCGACTCACCGAACCCCTAGGGTTCCATCGAACGCAGGTTAAGAACCACTGTTCTAACATGTAAAAAACGACTCGTTCTATGTGGCGAGCAATGCAGCTAATGACAGCAATACATTCTACCTCTAAATCACTTTAAAAATGCATTCAAAAACCGTCAATACTTAATTTACGTTATTTAAGCAACATTGTTCTTGTAAGAGTGAACACTGAGGAACTCTTTTCCCATGAAATCTTATACGTCTAGTCTCTTACGTGAATGAGATAAATAATATTATTTTATATTTTACGCTAATGTGTTAATAATTTCACACATAAGTCGCTCCTGAGTATAAGTCGCACCCAAACTATGAAAAAAACTGCGACTTATTATCCGAAAAATACGGTACTTACACATCGACGTGCTTTGGTATTAGCCGTAAAAGCTAACTACGGCAAGAGATAAGCGAGCTTCTAAGTCAACACGAAAGGCATTTGAGTTTGGAATGCACAACACAATGCGAAACACATGAGCAATCTTATTACAGTATCTGTTAAGCATTCATTCATGTTTTGTTTGTACACAGCCAGCCAGAGAGCCTATGTACTGTAGTTGTAATAACACGCATGATGTGCTGTATCATGATCAATACGAAGTGAGACTCACTCGGTGGACAGTTGTTCGTCTGGTCCAGCTGGCCGGGGATGTTTCCTGTCGATTTTGGGTAAGCACTCCATTTATGTCGAAATAGCTTGGCTTCAAGCACCGCGTGTCATGATCCGTGGTCCGGATCATGTTTAGTTTAGTTATGTTCTGTTAGTTTTAGACTTCTTTAGTTCCTGGTTGCACTTCCTTGTTTGTTTTGTCACTATGGTTACTCATTATTTTCACCTGCCGCTGGTGTTCCGGACACGCACTTGCTGCTAATCAGAGACTTCTATTCAAGCCTGTCTTTTCCGGTCACTCGGCGTGGCTTCATTGTTTGCTCCATGCAACCTGCCAGCGTAAGTTTTTGTGAGTATTACCGTATTTTTCGGACTATAAGTCGCAGTTTTTTTCATAGTTTGGCCGGGCTCCAGTGCGACTTATATATGTTTTTTATTTTTTATTATGCATTTTCGGCATGTGCGACGTATACTCCGGTGCGACTTATACTCTGAAAAATACGGTACTGGTCTCAAGTCCATGCTAAGTGTTAGCTCCTTTGTGGCGAAGTTGGTAGAGTGGCCGTGCCAGCAATCGGAGGGTTGCTGGTTACTGGGGTTCA
>NC_084550.2:60735000-60797500 GCF_033978685.3 Nerophis lumbriciformis | reverse complement strand
ACACATACTGCACATATCATACACATAATGCACGTATCATACACTTACTGCACGTATAATACACATACTGCACGTATAATACACATACTGCACGTATAATACACATTATGCACGTATAATACACATACTGCACGTATAATACACATACTGCACGTATAATACACATACTGCACGTATATGACACATACTGCACGTATAATACACATACTGCACGTATAATACACATATTGCACGTATAATACACATACTGCACGTATAATACACATACTGCACGTATAATACACATACTGCACGTATAATACACATACTGCACGTATAATACACATACTGCACGTATCATACACATACTGCACGTATAATACACATACTGCACATATAATACACATACTGCACATATAATACACATACTGCATGTATAATACACATACTGCACCTATAATACACATACTGCACCTATATTTCACATACTGCACGTATAATACACATACTGCACATATAATACACATACTGCACATATAATACACATACTGCACATATAATACACATACTGCACCTATAATACACATACTGCACCTATATTTCATATACTGCACGTATAATACACATACTGCACATATAATACACATACTGCACATATATTACACATACTGCACATATAATACACATACTGCACCTATAATACACATACTGCACCTATATTTCATATACTGCACGTATAATACACATACTGCACATATAATACACATACTGCACATATATTACACATACTGCACATATAATACACACACTGCACGAATAATACACATTATGCACATATAATACACGTTCTGCACGTATAACATACATAATGCACGTATAATACACATAAAATACACGTTCTGCACGTATAATACACATACTGCACGTATAATATACATACTGCACATATAATACACATTCTGCACGTATAATACATATACTGCACGTATAATACACACACTGCACGTATAATACACATTATGCACGTAAAATACAAACGCTACACGTATAATACACACTCTACACGTATAGTACACATTCTGAACGTATAGTATGTCACGACTTGATCTTGGGAGTTTGCTTTTCCAGGATGCAACGGAAAGTTGGCACGGGCGAGACGGGAATTAAGGTACATGATTTATTATTATCAAAATAAAAAGGAATAAATGAAAGCGCGCACAGTGGCGGAGAACAAACTATGAAAAACAAAAAGACTATAAACATGGAACCAAAACTTACTTTGACAAGGGACATGAAGCAGGATCTTAGAGGAATGGACAGAGCATAAATGTGGTGTGAGGTCGTTAGGACGAACAACAGAAAATGAATGAATAAATACTTATGGACATGATTAACAACAGGTGCGTGACTCAAAACAGGTGCGTGACATGACAGGTGAAACTAATGGGTAACTATGGTGACAAAACAAAACTGCACAAAAAGTCCAAAAATAAAACCTGATCACACAGACATGACAGAGCCCCTCCCTTAAGGACAGATACCAGATGTCCATTAAAAAAAACCAAAGATCAATAGTCATGGGAGGGCGGGAGGGGGACATGGCGGTGGGTCGCCAGCCCAAGTGGCCTCGAATCCACCGAGGCAAAGTCAAGTGGCGGCGGCGAGTGGAACGCCGCTGCAGCAGGCGAGGCGGGCGCCCAGGGATTGGCCACATTCGTGGCCGACTGGGAGGTGGGCGCACTTGGCGTGGCGGACGACCAGGTAGCGGCCATATCCGTGGCCGACGAGGAGACAGGCGTGGCAGCTCGGCGTGGCAAGTCAGGCGGCGAAGCTCGGCGTGGGTCTTGGTCTTGGTCTAGGTCTTGGCATGGCGGGTCTTGGTCTTGGCATGGCAGGTCTTGGTCTTGGCATGGCGGGTCTTGGTCTTGGCATGGCGGGTCTTGGTCTTGGTCTTGGCATGGCGGGTCTTGGTCTTGGTCTTGGCATGGCGGGTCTTGGTCTTGGCATGGCGGGTCTTGGTCTTGGTCTTGGCATGGCGGGTCTTGGCATGGCGGGTCTTGGTCTTGGCATGGCGGGTCTTGGTCTTGGTCTTGGCGTGGCGGATCTTGGTCTTGGTCTTGGCATGGCGGGTCTTTGCGTCGTTGAGCTGCGACTGGCGGCACTTGGCGTCGTTGAGCTGCGACTGGCGGCACTTGGCGTCGTTGAGCTGCGACTGGCGGCACTTGGCGTCGTTGAGCTGCGACTGGCGGCACTTGGCGTCTTGGAGCTGCGACTGGCGGCACTTGGCGTCTTGGAGCTGCGACTGGCGGCACTTGGCGTCTTGGAGCTGCGACTGGCGGCACTTGGCGTCTTGGAGCTGCGACTGGCGGCACTTGGCGTCTTGGAGCTGCGACTGGCGGCACTTGGCGTGGAGGGTCTTGGTCTTGGACTTGGCGTGGAGGGTCTTGGTCTTGGTCTTGGAGTGGAGGGTCTTGGTCTTGGACTTGGCGTGGAGGGTCTTGGTCTTGGACTTGGCGTGGAGGGTCTTGGTCTTGGCGTGGAGGGTCTTGTTCTTGGCTTGGCATTGCTTGGCCGCGTGGAGCTGGTACCGGAGCTTGGCATGATGCGGCTAGGCGTGGTGCGGGTACTGAAGTCTGCCGTGGAACTTGGCGTGGTGGAGCTGGTGCTAGCCTTGGTGCGGCAACTGGTGCGGCGACAGGTGCTAGCCGTGGTGCTGCGACAGGTGCGGCGACAGGTGCTAGCCTTGGAGCAGCTAGCCGTGGTGCTAGCCTTGGAGCAGGTGGAGGTGGCCTAGCTGGGGGTTGCGGCTTGGCATGGCGGAAGACTGGTGAGGGCGGTCGTGCTGGAGGCTGTGGCTTGACGGGTCGGAAGACTGGTGAGGGCGGTCGTGCTGGAGGCTGTGGCTGGACAGGTCGGAAGACTGGTGAGGGCGGTCGTGCTGGAGGCTGTGGCTTGACGGGTCAGAAGACTGGTGGTGGCGGCCGTGCTGGAGGCTGTGGCTTGACATGGTGATGCAGAGCCACCCCACCTACACAGCTCCCGACCCCAGCCCCCCCCTCAAGGGGCGGATACCAGACGCGCTCCCTGCGGTCTGGAAATCTCTGTAGGGGTGGGCGGGCAGAAATTTCCCCTTTATTTTGGCCACAATATTTTTCTTTATCCCCCACCTGGGGTTGTGTGGGCGGCAAAAAAAGAAAAAAATTGTGACGGGGGCGGGACTTGAGTCTTGGGGGGCGGGGCATGAAATTGGGATGGCTGTGACTGACTAGACCTGATTTCTAAAAACATGTTTTGATAATGTTTTATCAAAGACATGGCATTAGAGTTTTTAGCTGGAGTCGGGTGATTTAAAGAAAAAGTATTGAAAAAAAAATCCTGGGCTGTGATGTCATCCTGTGGAAGCCGGGCTGGCTGCTGCTTGCTTCCGCCCGGAGGGGGAGGGGCTTGTGGGAGTGGGGTGTCCTGCCGGCTCGCGGAAGTCTTTCCCCGTCCTTGGCGACGTTTCCGGGACGGGAGCGACGCGCCGATCGGCACCAGCTTGCCTCCATTCCCCCACATCATCCCCCTGCGCTCCCTGGGGGAATAGCGAAGCGTCTCGGCTTCCATGGCGCGCAGGACCTCCCACGTTCCTTCGTCCAATCTATCCAACTCGGCCAACTTAGGTGCGGAAAAGCGGATCTGCTGACGACCTACTGTCACGACTTGATCTTGGGAGTTTGCTTTTCCAGGATGCAACGGAAAGTTGGCACGGGCGAGACGGGAATTAAGGTACATGATTTATTATTATCAAAAAAAAGGAATAAATGAAAGCGCGCACAGTGGCGGAGAACAAACTATGAAAAACAAAAAGACTATAAACATGGAACCAAAACTTACTTTGACAAGGGACATGAAGCAGGATCTTAGAGGAATGGACAGAGCATAAATGTGGTGTGAGGTCGTCAGGACGAACAACAGAAAAAGGAATGAACTTAAATACTTATGGACATGATTAACAACAAGTGCGTGACTCAAAACAGGTGCGTGACATGACAGGTGAAACTAATGGGTAACTATGGTGACAAAACAAAACTGCACAAAAAGTCCAAAAATAATAGTACACATTCTGCAAGTATAATACACACTCTGCACATATAATACACACTCTGCACGTACAATACACACACTGCATGTATAATACACACACTGCACGTATAATACACACACTGCACTTGTAATACACGTTTTGCATGCGTAATACACTTACTGCACGCATATTACACATACTGCACGCATAATACACACACTGCACCTATAAAACACACACTGCACTTATAATACACATACTGCACGTGTAATACACATTCTGCACATGTAATACACATACTGCATGTGTAATACACAAATTACACATATAATACACATTCTGCACATTAAATACACAAACTACACCTATAATCAAATCAAATCAAATCAACTTTATTTATAGAGCACATTTAAAATTTACCACAGGGGTAGCCAAAGTGCTGTACAATGAACAGGTTAAAAGATAAAACGAGTACCGAGCAAACACAACACAACACAAACAGAACACGATAAAAAATAAATAATTAAAATAGAATTAATAAAAACATAAAAACATAAAAACAGGATCACAGCAGGTGTATTATGGGGCGCCATTGCAGGATGGATATCACTCAGTGTTAAAAGCCATGGAATAAAAGTATGTTTTTAAGAGAGATTTAAAAACAGGAAGAGAGGAGGCTTGTCTAACACTCAGGGGTAGGTCGTTCCAGAGCTTGGGAGCAGCAACGGCGAAAGCTCTGTCACCTCTAAGCTTCAGGCTTGTGTCAGGGACCGTCAACAGCAGCTGATCGGCTGATCTTAAGGATCGGGTGGGGCAGTAAGGCTGAAGGAGGTCGGAGAGATAGGTTGGCGCGAGGTTGTTTAGACATTTAAAAACAAATAAAAGGAGTTTAAAATGTATTCGGTAACGCACAGGGAGCCAGTGAAGGGACGCTAAAATATGGGTGATGTGCTCACGTCTGCGGGTCTGTGTTAGCAGACGAGCAGCAGAGTTCTGCACGAGCTGCAGGCGGGCGAGGGAGGCCTGGCTAATGCCTACATACAGGGCATTACAGTAATCAAGACGAGTCGAGATAAAAGCGTGGATTAATTTCTCAAGATCATGTCTTGATAGAAGCGGTTTCACTTTCGCTATTTGGCGTAATTGATAAAAGCTTTTTTGAACGACGCTGCTGATTTGTTTTTCGAATTTAAAATCTGAGTCAAACTTTACCCCCAGGTTTGTGACAGAGTCGCTGAGATACGGGGTCAGAGTAATAATAATACACAAACGAAACCTATAATACACAAACTACACGTATAATACACAAACGCCACATATAATACACAAACTAAATGTATAATACACAAACTAATACGCGTAATACACAAACTACACGTACAATACACAAACGACACGCATAATACACAAACTAAATGTATAATACACATACTGCACGAATAATACACAAACCACATGTACAATTCACAAACGTATAATACACAAACAACACGTATAATACACATACTGCACGTATTATACACAAACCACACGTATAATACACATGCTACACATATAATACACAAAGGACACGTATAATACACAAACTATAAGTATAATACACAAATAACAATTATATTACAGACATCATCATCTTTACAGCAGGCTTCAATCTCTGTTCAAGACACTTCATTCATAAAAAACTACATTTAGAAGTGTGTGTGCATTCAAGCTCTCAGTGAAATATCAGTGCTGCAGTTTGGATTAGCGTTGCCATGGTTACCATGATAGGAATGTGTTCATTACTGTGCTTGTAGTTCATCATACTGACTGTTGGGTGTCATATTTGGCCACACGATACTTTAAAAGTGCAGCAGCGGTGTCCAACCAGGAATGTAGGGGGGGGTCATTTTTTTTGTTTAGTTTTAGACACCTATGTGTCATTAGTATCAATATTTCAACTTCTACTTACTCGATTATGCCTTTTTGCTTTTTTTCTGTCAGGTTTTTCTGTGCTGTTCCGCATTTTCTTGTATTCTTACAATGTGCCGCAGGTCAATAAGAGCGAGCTGCGGGGGGCATATGGACCCCGGTCCCCACTTTGTAAGGCACTGCTGTTCAGTGTGTGTAGCTTGTTGCATCCTCGCTGTCAAATACAAACAAGATGTGTACAAATTGTGCGAGAGTTTGTCTTTGCTAGCCAAAAATAAAGGGGAGGAGTATATTTACAGCTAGAATTCACCAAGTCAAGTATTTCATATACATATATATATATATATATATATATATATATATATATATATATATATATATATATATATATATATAAGAAATACTTGACGTTCAGTGAATTCTAGCTATACATATATATATTCAAGTATTTATTTTATATATATATATATATATATATATATATATATATATATATATATATATATATATATATATATAAAATAAATACTTGAATTTCAGTGTTCATTTATTTACACATATACACACACACATAACACTCATCTACTCATTGTTGTCCATCCTTGTTCTATTCTCTGTCACTATTTTTCGAGCCATGCTGAACACCCTCTCTGATGATGCATTGCTGTGTGGCACGCACAAAAGTGCTTTCATCAAATGCACTAGATGGCAGTATTGTCCTGTTTAAGAGTGTCACAACATTGCTGTTTACGGCAGACGAACTGCTTTACGGTATACAAAAAAGTGACTGCTGTTGTTGTGTGTTGTTGCCACGCTGGGAGGACGTTAATGAAACTGCCTAACAATAAACCCACATAAGAAACCAAGAACTCGCCCTCCATCATTCTACAGTTATAACGTGATTGGGCAGGTATGCTTTTTTATATTGTGGAGGACCTGAGTCCGCCTGAATTTCAGGAGATTTTCGGGAGAAAATTTGTCCCGGGAGGTTTTCGGGAGAGGAGCTGAATTTCGGGAGTCTCCCGGAAAATCCGGGAGGGTTGGCAAGTATGACTAACTGCTGTTCAATCTCATTTCTGTATGAGTCAGCGTGATTCAAACGGTTTATTTTGTATATTTTGAGTTATGAAACCATTCTATAAAATCGTATTTACATTCGATCAATAAAGCACATCTGATGCACTGATGCGGAAAAAAAAACTGAACAGCAAAGGGAGCTTCAGATTAGATTTGTTTTATTTTGAATCTGACATAATTAACATTTTGGGGACCAAAACCTTTCATCTGCTGTCATTACAAGAAATGAGGTTGAAAAAAAACTAGAGTGCGGGATTGAGTCAACCATGATGGAAATAACAAATGTGACCTTTGAAACCAGCGCCGGCAAGAAAGAGATAAGAACATGATTGTTTTTATAATGCAACTTAGAAGATGCAGATGGAAACGTTCCATTATTGGCTCATCTGATTTCAGCGAATTATGGAGAGAAGGTAAATTGAGTTCATCGCAAATAAAACATTTCTGTGTCTGCGGTTACATCATTCAATATCATTTCTCACGTTCCCCTTGGAAAGCGAAGGCTGCGGAGTTCTCCGAGGGAACCGTGCTCAAATCACAACTGAACCATCTTCTTGTGGGGGTCAAAGACGTAGCGCTTGAAATTCAAGTGAATGCTAACCTGATGTGCCTCCGCTTTGGGCTCCTCTTCGTTGGCAGCGTCTCGGGCGCCTCCTTTCCCTTTTTTCTTGCCAGACGAGGACAGCAACTGCTTGGTTTCTGGGCGAAGACCCTCTGAAGAGAAGATCCGCAGACAAGTCAAGCTAATGATCATTTCACACCCTCTATCAAGGCAGACTATTCAATGCAAATACAAATGAGCTATCTCTCTAGTCCAGTGGTTCTTAACCTGGGTTCGATGGAACCCTAGGGGTTCGGTGAGTCGGCCTCAGGGGTTCGGCGGAGGTCGAGACACACCCGACTCATGGTGTGAATAAAAACTTCTCCCTATCGGCGTATTACGGATATGGCAACAGCAGAAGTCAGACTGATTTGCAGGTGTGTAATTTGTTGTGAGTGTATGCACTGTGTTGGTTTTGTTCTTTGAACAAGGTGATGTTCATGCACGCTTCATTTTGTGCACCAGTAAAAAAACATGGTAACACTTTAGTATGGGGAACATATTCACCATTAATTAGTTGCTTATTAACATGCAAATTAGTAACATATTGGCTCTTAACTAGTCATTATTAAGTACTTATTAATGCCTTAAACGGCATGGCCTTATTATAACCCTAACCCTCTAACCCTGGCCCTAACCCTAACCAAATAACTCTAAATTAAGTCTTTGTTACTTAGAATATGTTCCCCTAGTGTCCAAAAAACTCTAAATTAAGTCTTTGTTACTTAGAATAGGTTCCCCTAGTGTCCAAAAAACTCTAAATGAAGCCTTTGTTACTTAGAACATGTTCCCCTAGTGTCCAAAAAACTCTAAATGAAGTCTTTGTTACTTAGAATATGTTTCCCTAGTGTCCAAAAAACTGTAAATTAAGTCTTTGTTACTTAGAATATGTTCCCCTAGTGTCCAAAAAACTCTAAATTAAGTCTTTGTTACTTAGAATAGGTTCCCCTAGTGTCCAAAAAACTCTAAATGAAGCCTTTGTTACTTAGAACATGTTCCCCTAGTGTCCAAAAAACTCTAAATGAAGTCTTTGTTACTTAGAATATGTTTCCCTAGTGTCCAAATAACTCTAAATTAAGTCTTTGTTACTTAGAATATGTTCCAATAGTGTCCAAAAAACTCTAAATTAAGCCTTTTTTACTTAGAATATGTTCCCCTAGTGTCCAAAAAACTCTAAATTAAGTCTTTGTTACTTAGAATATGTTCCCCTAGTGTCCAAATAACTCTAAATTAAGTCTTTGTTACTTAGAATATGTTCCCTAGTGTCCAAATAACTCTAAATTAAGTCTTTGTTACTTAGAATATGTTCCCCTAGTGTCCAAAAAACTCAAAATTAAGTCTTTGTTACTTAGAATATGTTCCCCTAGTGTCCAAATAACTCTAAATTAAGTCTTTGTTACTTAGAATATGTTCCCCTAGTGTCCAAAAAACTCTAAATTAAGTCTTTGTTACTTAGAATATGTTCCCCTAGCGTCCAAAAAACTCTAAATTATGTCTTTGTTACTTAGAATATGTTCCCCTAGTGTCCAAAAAACTCTAAATTAAGCCTTTGTTACTTAGAATATGTTCCCCTAGTGTCCAAAAAACTCTAAATTAAGTCTTGGTTACTTAGAATATGTTCCCCATACTAAAGTGTTACCAAAAACATATAACTTTGTCTTGAATTTGAAAAAAACAACATTTTATTTTTCACTAAAGAAGGGTTGGGTGAATGCACATATGAAACTGGTGGGGTTCGGTACCTCCAACAAGGTTAAGAACCACTGCTCTAGACAAGAGTGTCCAGAGTGTTGATTTCCTTGCCAATCGTTTGCCTCATTTTTAGTATTGTGTCTCATAAAGCCAAAGATGCAGATAAAAAAACTAGTTTGTGAGTATCGCTCCATAAATCGAGTGCCCAAACACGTTACTACTTGGTTATTGAGTAGGACTGCAAAATAACTCCTACACCAGGAGGCCAAAAAAAGTTGCAAGTGCCAGCACTTAGTAAAGTAAATGTTCATTTACCTAAATAATTCATCATTGATACGTACTTCACAAACTGCTATTATTCTATATAAAATGTAGGGGTGTAACAATTTGTTTTAACAACGATTTGATAACATTCAGAATTTGTGATTGCCGATACGATTCAGGAAATATATATATATATATATATATATATATATATATATATATATATATATTAGGGCTGCAACAACTAATCGATTAAAATCGATTATAAAAATAGTTGGCAATTAATTTAGTCATCGATTCGTTGGATCTATGCTATGCGCATGCACAGAGGCAGTTTTTTTTTTTTTTTTTTTTTTAAACCTTTATTTATAAACTGCAACATGTACAAACAGCTGAGAAACAATAATCAAAATAAGTATGGTTTAAAATACAATACTGGAAAGGATAGAAATGTAGTTTGTCTCTTTTATCCGATTATTAATCGATTAATCGAAGTAATAATCGACAGATTAATCGATGATCAAATTAATCGTTAGTTGCAGCCCTATATATGTATATATGTCATCCGTTTTACTGTATTTTTCGGAGTATAAGTCGCACCGGCCCAAAATGCATAATAAAGAAGGAAAAAAACATATACAAGTCGCACTGTAGTATAAGTCGCATTTTTGGGGGGAAATGTATTTGATAAAAGCCAACACCAAGAGTAGACATTTGAAAGGCAATTTAAAATAAATAAAGAATAGTGAACAACAGACTGAATAAGTGTACGTTATATGAGGCATAAATAACCAACTGGTATGTTAACGTAACATATTATGGTAAGAGTCATTCAAATAACTATAACATATAGAACATACCAAACAATCTGTCACTCCTAATCGCTAAATCCCATGAAATCTTATACGTCTAGTCTCTTACGTGAATGAGATAAATAATATTATTTGATATTTTACGCTAATGTGTTAATAATTTCACACATAAGTCGCTACTGAGTATAAGTCGCACCCCCGGCCAAACTATGAAAAAAACTGTGACTTATAGTCCGAAAAAAACGGTATATATATATTTTTAGAGCAATACGAACCCAAACGATTCAGTGAGTTTAAATGGATTTCAGCAAAATAACTTTTTAGCAAAACAAATCAAGCAGTGTGAGTGTGAAATAAATAGTGTGTACTGGACACTGCAGAAGGTTCCTATTTTCCTGTTATTTCTTGTAAGGGAATTATGTACAAATTATGAATACAAAAAAGAAAGTAAACAGCAATTAATGGCCAATTCATTCACATCCTATTTGAATAAAGTTCAACCAACATTTAAGGTTGAATGAGAAAGAGGAAACACTTTCTCTCATATTCAATAAAAACAGGGTTTTACCTGTGAAAGAAAGTTCCCAGACTCGGCCATACAGTAACTGTTCCCCGCCCTGGCGTCTCCAATGACATATAGTTGTGTTGTGGCCTCAAGTTGTTGTGTTCAGGAAGTCGGTCCGTCGCCGTAACTTGCTCCGCTGTCACTTCCGTTGTGTTGGTCGCGCCCTTTGTGGCTTAAAGTTGTGTCGTTTACATTTGTTGTGGCTTTTGCGATCGTGCTGTAGCTGAAAGTTGTTGTGCTGTAATTAATAACATTGTCTCGTGGCGTTTGCGTTTGTTATGACCTTTCTTGACCATCGTATCCGTCATTTTTGTTTTGATGACGCCGCAGACGGGCAGACAGACTTAACGTTTAACCTCCCTATTGTTAAAAGACTTCAACTTCATATAAAGTCCTTTTTATAGTTCTTAAAATCCAATGTTTTCCTTTTTCTAGTATCAATAAAATCAATCGATACCGATCTTCCGGAAGGCAAACTTGGCGGGCACAGATCGACGCAGCTGAATCGAAGGAACGTAAATCGAATAATCATTACATCCCTAATAAAATGTGTTTTGTGTTAATATTTTCTGTGCGTGTGTGACTGATTTACAATATTTCTTTCGGAAAAACATTGATTTGGTTTTCATCTGACCTTTTAGAAATGCTTACTAGCAAAAACAGAGGTGTGTACTTTATATTATTAGATGTTTCTAATTTCCTTTGTAACCTATAACACAAAGAGAAGATGGATGTTTGGTCCAGGTAGCTTAGCATATAATAACCTACATTGGATTGCTTTTAGCATCTTTAATGCACAATAAGTATCAAAGTAGGGGGGTGTATATTGTAGCATCCCGGAAGAGTTACTGCTGCAAGGGGTTCTGGGTATTTGTTCTGTTGTGTTTATGTTGTGTTACGGTGCGGATGTTCTCCTGAAATGTGTTTGTCATTCTTGTTTGGTGTGGGTTCACAGTGTGGCGCATAATTGTAACAGGGTTAAAGTTGTTTATACGGCCATCCTCAGTATTCTTCCATCTGCTTCTTTCTGATCATGGAAATGTATAAGAAACAAAAAAACAATGAAAGTGTCAACTGTATATGACTTGTATATATGCATTTTCATGAAAGGAATAAAAAGAAATGAATGAGTGACCTGTATGGCTGTTGACCAAGTATGCTGGCATTCACTTGTGTGTGTGAAAAGCCGTAGATATTATGTGACTGGGCCGGCACGCAAAGGAAGTGCCTTTAAGGTTTATTGGCGCTCTGTACTTCTCCCTATGTCCGTGTACACAGCGGCCTTTTAAAAAGTCATACATTTTACTTTTTGAAACTGATACCGATAAATTTGAAACCGATACTGATAATTTCCAATATTACATTTTAAAGCATTTATCGTCGGATAATATCGGCAGTGCCAGAGCTTGGTCCGCATTGCCGGCAGTAAGTCGGACACGTTTCCAGTGAGGGTTGGACTCCGCCAAGGCTGCCCTTTGTCACCGATTCTGTTCATAACTTTTATGGACAGAATTTCTAGGCGCAGTCAAGGCGTTGAGGGGATCTGGTTTGGTGGCTGCAGGATTAGGTCTCTGCTTTTTGCAGATGATGTGGTCCTGATGGCTTCATCTGGCCAGGATCTTCAGCTCTCACTGGATCGGTTCGCAGCCGAGTGTGAAGCGACTGGGATGAGAATCAGCACCTCCAAGTCCGAGTCCATGGTTCTCGCCCGGAAAAGGGTGGAGTGCCATCTTCGGGTTGGGGAGGAGATCTTGCCCCAAGTGGAGGAGTTCAAGTACCTCGGAGTCTTGTTCACGAGTGAGGGAAGAGTGGATCGTGAGATCGACAGGCGGATCGGTGCGGCGTCTTCAGTAATGCGGACGCTGTATTGATCCGTTGTGGTGAAGAAGGAGCTGAGCCGGAAGGCAAAGCTCTCAATTTACCGGTCGATCAAAGTTCCCATCCTCACCTATGGTCATGAGCTTTGGGTTATGACCGAAAAGACAAGATCACGGGTACAAGTGGCCGAAATGAGTTTCCTCCGCCGGGTGGCGGGGCTCTCCCTTAGAGATAGGGTGAGAAGCTCTGCCATCCGGGGGGAGCTCAAAGTAAAACCGCTGCTCCTCCACATCGAGAGGAGCCAGATGAGGTGGTTCGGGCATCTGGTCAGGATGCCACCCGAACGCCTCCCTAGGGAGGTGTTTAGGGCACGTCCGACCGGTAGGAGGCCGCGGGGAAGACCCAGGACACGTTGGGAAGACTATGTCTCCCGGCTGGCCTGGGAACGCCTCGGGGTCCCACAGGAAGAGCTGTACGAAGTGGCTGGGGAGAGGGAAGTCTGGGCTTCCCTGCTTAGGCTGCTGCCCCCGCGACCCGACCTCGGATAAGCGGAAGAAGATGGATGGATGGATGGATGGATGGATGGAATATCGGCAGTCCGATATTATCGGACATCTCTAGTTTGGACACCTGTGCTCTAAGAAAGTTTCCAAACAACTCCTATTTGGTCAGTTTCACCACTAGATAAGATTCCCTTCCAAGCAAACCTCCATTCTTCCTACTTCATAGATGAACATGTGTGCAAAACCATCTCTGGGTTGATTCAGGTCCAACTCGTTTGCCGTCTAAACAAGACCGACATGGGAAATAATTCTGGCACAACTGTGTGCAGTGTTATTCTTCACTGCAACTTAGGTAGGAGAACTGAAGCTGCTCTCATTAAAACATGTTTGTATGTGTTATAATGTTCACAATAATAGACAATGAAAATGACTAAGCCTGACACGTAACCTTTCTTGAACCCTAGAGACGTCCTCATGCTATGTCACAGTGATGCCTGTGTGTGTTCCCCGCCATTGAAGGCGGCTGCTAATTTTGCTCTTGATTTTCGACATGGACGGCAAGCAATGTTCTAGTTTCAGGGCTTAACACGCGGTCTGTCTGGCCTCATGCATAATGGCGCCAGCATTCTTCTTGTTATCGTTACGCCAAGGTAAGGCTGGTTATGCTTGCAGCGCTAACAGATAGCCCTGTTAGTTGTGGCTACGCCGGCAGGACCGCACTTGAACATAGTTTGGGTATACTTTTTGTCAGTTGCACATAGGTTACCATAGGACGGGGGTCTTTAGCGCCGCCCTAGTGGCTTCCTGAAGCTTTTTCAAAATTGTATGAAAATAGAAAAAGATGTGGGGGAAAAATATATTTTTTGTTTTAATAATAATAATAATAATGGATTAGATTTATTTAGAGTTTTTCTATCGACTAGACCAGGGGTCGGCAACCCACGGCTCCGGAGCCGCATGCGGCTCTTTGATCACTCTGATACGGCTCAGCGGCTTACTTGCCGAACCCCCCGATATTTCCGCGAGACTTCCGGATTTCAGTGCTTCTCGCAGAAAACTCCCGGGATTAATATTTACTGATTTTCACCCTTACTGTTATAATAAGGGCGTGCCATGATGGTACAGCATTTGGCGCCCTCTACAATCTGTATTAACAGCGTGCCAGCCCAACCACTTGTTATACAGCATGCATTTTCTGCTTGCACACGTACGTGACAGCAAGGCATACTTGGTCAACAGCCACACAGGTTACACTGACGGTGACCATATAAAACAACTTTAACACTCTTACTAATAATGCGCCACACTTTGAACCAAAACCAAACAAGAATGACAAACACATTTCGGGAGAGCATCTGCACCTTAACACAACATAAACATTACAGAACAAATACCCAGAATCCCATGCAGCCCTGACTCTTGCGGGCTACATTATACACCCCTGCTACCACCAAACCCCGGCCCCACCCCAACCCTGCTCCCTCACACATCAACCCCCCCCCCCCTTCTGTGCGTAGGTTGAGGTGGGCGGGGTTTGGTAGCGGGGGTGTATAATGTATCCCGGAAGAGTTAGGGCTGCATGGGATTCTGGGTATTTGTCCTGTTGTGTTTATGTTGTATTACGGTGCGGATGTTCTCCCGAAATGTGTTTGTCATTATTGTTTGGTGTGGGTTCACAGTGTGGCGCATTATTAGTAAGAGTGTTAAAGTTTTTTTTATACCGCCACCGTCAATCTAACATGTGTGGTTGTTGACCAAGTATGCCTTGCTGCCGCTTACATGAGTGAGCAAGCAGAAGCCCCATACAACATGTGGCTGATCAGGCACGCTGGTTGTAGTGGGTGCTATATGCTCCACCATCACGCCACGCATGACGTTGACAAGCGCCATTCATATCAAACCCGCGTGCCGCACCAGCATTCAAATTCCATATTAAGGTGTGGTCTGAGACCCCTGGTTTATGCAAAGCAAAAAAAAAAACTTTTTATGCAGTGTTATTTCATTTTAAATTTCACATAATTTTTATGGCTCCCATTGTTTTCTATAATTTGTAAAACTGGTCAAAATGGCTCTTTGACTGGTAAAGGTTGCCGACCCCTGGACTAGATCGTAGGTTTCAAACTCATTTTGAATGGCCCGTGAAAGCCTGGAAATAATATGCATCAATAAACTAGTTAAAAAAAAAAAAGACATGTACTACATGTATTTATATATCTTTTAAACTTTATATATCTAATAATGCAACAGATAATTGTCATACATTCAAAACATTTTTGGGGTTAAAAACATACGTAAATATTTACTTCGCCTTATGATTCCAAAGCAAGTTATTAATCATATTGTACGCTGTAAACATAATGATAATGATAATGGGTTGTACTTGTATAGCGCTTTTCTACCTTCAAGGTACTCAAAGCGCTTTGACACTACTTCCACATTTACCCATTCACACACACATTCACACACTGATGGAGGGAGCTGCCATGCAAGGCACTAACCAGCACCCATCAGGAGCAAGGGTGAAGTGTCTTGCTCAGGACACAACGGACATGACGAGGTTGGTACTAGGTGGGGATTGAACCAGGGACCCTCGGGTTGCGCACGGCCACTCCTCCACGCCGTCCCTAAACATGACACTATATATATTTTTTGAAAAACAGCTCGGTCATCAAAATCCTGCCGTATGGAAAAACTGTGCTACCGTTTTTTCATTTACAGTAATACACTGTGAAAACAGCAACCATATTTATTATCACCCCAAAAAATAACAAAAACTGGCAGCTCAATCACCAGAATTTAACAGTAAATAGAGTGACTATTTTACTGTAAATTTTATGGTAAAATACTGCCATTTTTTACCGCAAAATCCACAGATTTTTTTTTCTTACAATGTAGGTAAAATATACATTTACTAATCAAATGCATAGGTAATCGTGTGACAATATCATTCGGCTAATCCTTATACATGTATGTTTCTTTTATTAATGTTACAAGTGCAATGTGGCCCTCAATGAAGACGAGTTTGACACCCCCTGCACTAGACACTCTAATATGGATTCTGTAGGATGATGACACAAACCTTCCTAATTGTTAGAAAGCCCACTGTTTAATATTTTT
This sequence comes from Nerophis lumbriciformis, assembly GCF_033978685.3. Classification (NCBI taxonomy): domain Eukaryota; kingdom Metazoa; phylum Chordata; class Actinopteri; order Syngnathiformes; family Syngnathidae; genus Nerophis; species Nerophis lumbriciformis. The sequence continues at coordinate 60,781,095 of NC_084550.2, read as the reverse complement.
GTGTTTATGCTTCACTGATGAGAGTATTTGCCGAGCGCCGTTTTGTCCTACTCATTTCCGCGGCCCTTGAACTCACCGTAGTTGTGTGGCTTGTGATGCGGACAGTTTGTTTACATGCGCAACTTTCTCCGACGCTGCCACAGAAAGACGTGTTTTATGCCACTCCTCCTTCGTCTCACACGGTGGGCATTGAGTGAGGAACAAGATTTGTGCCTCACTACTGCTACTGATTAGCATTAGCAATTTTACATGGCAATTTATACATTTCCAAACGTGTTAATAAAAACTACAACTAAGATGCATGTTACAATCAAACATCTGGTGCGTAATACGTGCATGCTTACTTACAGTATACACACTTTGTAGGACTCATCAAAAGACAAGCCTGGCACATTAATTTTAATGGCAAAGACTACTTTGGGACAACACATTTAGGACAAACTAAAATGGATGCATACTTGCAAATGGTACTCAAGAAAACATGATTTAACAAATGAACGGTGCAGTTATTATTATCAGCTCATTGTTAAATGTAAAATAACAAAAAAAAGGCATTTTGTTGAACATTAATTAGCACATGAACAGACATAAAAGTAATACATTTGGTATTGTTGAGTACTGTCTTGATTGAAATATGAGAGATGTCCATCCCTACTTATGACTGATACTACAGTGACCAACAAATAGCTATCATCATCTAAATGATTATGCTGGAAACAAAACACTAAGTTTAATGGGAATATTTTGTTGAAGAAATAACTGCAACTATTAGCTGCCAAGGACATAACCATAACCTTTCCCCAAATTGAGTGTGTGTTACGCATTAAAGAGGATGTAGGTGAGGCTCTCGCTTGGATATGTTTTTGTTTTCTCTCCCCTCCTGGTGCGGACCAGTGGGTTTGGAGCAACAGAAGGTAAAATAAATAGAGAACAGACTTCCCCCGGAACACGGGCAATCCCTGGAGGAATCCTGGGAATGCGGCTGGAGATGTCCACCCTACCGCTCTTTACCACATCCTGAAAACAATCTGCCCAGCCCCACAATCACAGAAAGTGTCAACTCGGGGTGTAACTAGGTTTGCAAAGGGGTGGAAAGCTTCCGGTAAATTTTCGGAAATTTACCACGGGAAGTTTGGAAATATTGACCATTTTTTGATTATTCAAAGTTGGACACCGTCCATGGGAATTAATGGGAGTATATGGGAATTAATGGGGAATTCCAATAATGATATATTATTGGGCACTTGTCTATATGCTGCTGCATCTTTGTGGCATTTTTGACATAGCTCTTTGCACAGTATTTGCAAATGTACACAGCCTTTCCGCCTACATTGGTTGGGGTGAAATGTCTCCACACACCAGATGGTGTACGTGGCATTATTCTGTTTGTATTTATTTATTCTTGTAAAACACTAATGCAATGCCACACACATATATAAATAGTCAGCTAAACCATTGGAGTAGTCTTTAAAAATATTTTACTGATGGACAAATGAATAGAAATAGGCTAGATGAATAAATGAACAGTCAATCAGCATGCTAAATCAAACTATAACCTACATTCTTGTATGCCAACAGAATGGCTAGCAGAACAGAAGGCAGAGGAAACTACACGTTTTGATTTAGTATTTGCTAGTTGAACTTTACAGATCACAAAAAAGGTAAATTCGGATCGCTAACATTGTTAGCATAAATGAATGGGATTTAACATAGAGAAAATTAGCATCACGGCTAACGGAGAAATATTTTCAGTTCATTATGAGACTGTGGTGGTACATAAACCTAGCTAGCTAGAGATATTGGCCCCAAAATCATTGAACAAGTACAGGAACAGCTAGCTAGCTTGAGTGGAAGTCTGCTGGAGTAGTCTACAGCCATACAGTAACAAGCAATTACACCTCTATTCCACTTAAATACCATAGATCAAATATATTTACCCCAGTAACATCATCAAAACTTACCTGACTGGTTGAAGTCCTTGGGCTCAAATACTAGTGTGGCCTCAATAGCCCTGCTGTAATGTGTAGCATGCTGGGAATTATCTGCGCATGTAATGGAGGAATGCACAGTGGAGGGCTGAAATTCTACTGAATTTGCATTAAATCAGGTTGTTTTAGCTAATAATCATGCTGCAAGATCTTGCATGTTGCATTCAATGTTTATTCCCATTAGTTTCCCATGGTATTTTTTTTTTTTTTTTATGTTTTTTTTTTTTTCATAAAGAAATACAATCATGTGTGCTTACGGCATACTTGCCAACCTTGAGACCTCCGATTTCGGGAGGTGGGGGGCGTGGTCGGGGGCGGGGCGGGGCGTGGTTGAGGGCGTGGTTAAGAGGGGAGGAGTATATTGACAGCTAGAATTCAGCAAGTCAAGTATTTCATACATATATATAGAAATAGATATCTACATCCTGAAAATATGCAAACAAAACTGTGTTTAGATAATTGATACTTCAAACTTGCATAAATAAATATTAAGGAATATAACATAAGTTGGCTTCTGAGAGTTTCAAAATGTAATGAATAAAATCCTAAAGTTGTTGATAAACAAGCAATTATTTTAATAATTAAATATGGTCATTTTAAATGAATTATTATGATAATTTAAAATCAATTATTTCAAATATGTTTATTTTAATGTATAATTCTATGGCTGGATGTAGTAAGGAGTCAGGAAAAAATACAAATAAAAATACAATTAATTTTGATGTTTTAGCAAAATATAGTAAAAATGTATTTAGTTTTTTTTTAAATTAATAAATATATTTATTTTTAGGTAAGATAAAGATAATAATACAATGTATCTCTAGTCTGGATGATTTAATTCTTGTCACCCTGTTGTCCTCCAGTCATGAAAAAAGGCTGTCCTCACTCAGGTCCGCATGGAGTTGGAGGGGGCGTGGCTTCCAGCTACGGCTGAAAATCGGGAGAATATTTGTCCCGGGAGGTTTTCGGGAGAGGCGCTGAATTTCGGGAGTCTCCCGGAAAATTCGGGAGGGTTGGCAAGTATGGCTTACGGACTGTATCCCTGCAGACTGTATTGATCTATATTGATATTGATATATTGTGTTTTTCATGTTGATTTAATTAAAACAATTAATAAATAAATAAATAAATTTAAAAAAATTACTTTTTTTTATTTCTTGTGTGGCCCGGTACCAACCGGTGGTTGGGGACCACTGCTTTAAGGCACATGTGTGGAGGTACACCGCAACACTTCCTGTCCCTCACTTTTCATGCGTGGGGAATGTGTGTATCGATATGAATATTGAATACATGCACATGTAAAGTCTGGGTGCGACTAAGTGAAGCGGCCTTACCTTGCACCCGGATTTTGAACTTCCCACTTTGACCAAATCCACCCTCAATGACGCCGGATTCGCCGGTTGACAGCGTGACCTTCAAGCCCACAAAGATCTGCAGGTTGGTTTCCTTCTTGAAGAGGCTTCGGCCAATCACAGTGTAGTCGTCGGTCACCTGCACGTGAAAGAATGAGGAAGGATATGAATGGATGACATACGTGCGTGGAAGAGCTTGATGAGCCATCAGACTGCTCAACTGCATCGCTGATTAACACTTTATCACAATTGCACAAAACCGCAGGCACAAGAATCACTTTACTTACCACTGTAATTAGCAGACTACAATACTGTTCATTCAATGTAAAAACTAGAGCATAAAGAAGTCATACTGTTGCATTGCCTTTGTTCATACTACTGTTACTACTCAACTGCCAAAGAACTGTAGACACTAGAGATGTCCGATAATATCGTGCTGCCGATATTATCGGCCGATAAATGCTTTAAAATGTAATATCGGAAATTATCGGTATCGGTTTCAAAATTATTGGTATCAGTTTCAAAAAGTAAAATGTATGACTTTTTAAAACGCCGCTGTGTACACGGACGTAGGGAGAAGTACAGAGCGCCAATAAACCTTGAAGGCACTGCCTTTGCGTGCCGGCCCAATCACATAATATCTACGGTTTTTCACACACACAAGTGAATGCCATGCATACTTGGTCAACAGCCATACAGGTCACACTGAGGGTGGCCGTATAAACAACTTTAACACTGTTACAAATATGCGCCACACTGTGAACCCACACCAAACAAGAATGACAAACACATTTCGGGAGAACATCCGCAACGTAAACACAACAGAACAAATACCCAGAACCCCTTGCAGCACTAACTCCTCCGGGACGCTACAATATACACCCCCGCTACCTCCTACCCCCCTCCCACCTCAACCCCCTCATGCTCTCTCAGGGAGAGCATGTCCCAAATTCCAAGCTGCTGTTTTGAGGCATGTTAAAAAAAAAAATGCACTTTGTGACTTCAATAATAAATATGGCAGTGCCATGTTGGCATTTTTTTTTCCATAACTTGAGTTGATTTATTTTGGAAAACCTTGTTACATTGTTTAATGCAGTGTTTTTCAACCACTGTGCCGCGGCACACTAGTGTCGTGAGATACAGTTTGGTGTGCCGTGGGAGATTATCTAATGTCACCTATTTAGGTTAAAAATATTTTTTGCAAACCAGTAATTATAGTCTGCAAATGATGTGTTGTTGTTGAGTGTCGGTGTCGGTGCTGTCTAGAGCTCGGCAGAGAAACCGTGTAATACTCTTCCATATCAGTAGGTGGCAGCCAATAGCTAATTGCTTTGTAGATGTCAGAAACAGCAGGAGGCAGCGTGCAGGTAAAAAGGTGTCTAATGCTTAAACCAAAAATAAACAAAAGGTGAGTGCCCCTAAGAAAAGGCATTGAAGCTTAGGGAAGGCTATGCAGAACGAAACTAAAACTGAACTGGCTACAAAGTAAACAAAAACAGAATGCTGGACGACAGCAAAGACTTACTGTGGAGCAAAGACGGCGTCCTCAATGTACATCCGAACATGACATGACAATCAACAATGTCCCCACAAAGAAGGATAAAAACAACTGAAATATTCTTGATTGCTAAAACAAAGTAGATGGGGGAAATATCGCTCAAAGAAAGACATGAAACTGCTACAGGAAAATACCAAAAAAAGATAAAAAGCCACCAAAATAGGAGCGTAAGACAAATACTAAAACACTACACACAGGAAAACAGCAAAAAAAACTCAAAATAAGTCACGGCGTGATGTTACAGGTCGTGACAGTACACCTACTTTGAGACAAGAGCTATATTGATGCATGCTTGGTTATGCTTTAAAGTCATATCCAACAATTGCCAAGACTTCTTACTGTCAACTGAGTTTAGTTTTTTAATGATTTCTGCTGGTGGTGTGCCTCCGCATTTTTTCAACTCAAAAAATGTGCCCTGGCTTAAAAAAGGTTGAAAAACCCTGGTTTAATGCATCCAGCGGGGCATCACAACAAAATTAGGCTAAATAATGTGTTAATTCCACGACTGTATATATCGGTATCGGTTGATATTGGAATCGGTAATTAAGAGTTGGACAATATCGGAATATCGGCAAAAAAGCCATTATCGGACATCTCTAGTAGACACCTTAATATTTGTTGCCTCCTATACTGTATATACTGTTATACTATTTGATCTTGCACTGGTACTGTATGTGATTACTGTACTTCTACACGTACTGATACCTCTACCATAACTACTGTAACTTATTGTGCAACTTATTGTCTTGTAATTAATGTACATCAGAGCTATTCAAATCTTTTTATTTTTTTTTTGTATTTAGTGTATTAGATTCTGTAACTAGTGTTTGGATCCCACTGTACGCAATATCTGAAGAGCATGGGGGGAAAAAAGCATTTCACTGTGGTGTACTCTGCATGTGACGAATAAAACTTGAAACTTGAACTTGAATTAATTCAATTAGAGGTGTGAAAATGAGGACAGCTCACCCTGTGTCATGCGCCCTCATCGCCCCTCCCACCCCGGCCGCATTCTTCCAGTCTTGCCGCCTGGCTGTCTCTCATTCCTCTTACACATTTTATGCTATATTTGTTTGTATTCCTTGCTTATCATCCATCACTAAGTCGATCTAACCCGCCACTAATCTGATAACAGGAGGGCACCGCTCTGTCTCCAAGCCTCCTCCACCGCCACAAGCTCTCCTCTTTTTTTGTTGTTGTTGCCTAACCCTCATTCAGTCTTGAACATTTGACCCTGACATCCCTTAAGCGTGACTGATGCGCTGATAAAATGGAAAAAACAAACAAAAAGAAACCATACGAGTGGCTATAGACGTCCGACAGACCGTAGGAATAGCGACTGGATGTGGCCGTCCTATCTCAACAATGTCAGTAATGTGACTCGACGCACACACACACACACACACACACACACACACACACACACACACACACACACACACACACACACGCACACGCTTCACGTGCGGGCCGTAACCGGCGAATGTCACGTGACGTGACCAACCTCTTGCACGCGCTGTTTCACTTGAGAGATGACAACTGGAGCCGTCAACACCTTGGAGGTGCAAACGGCAGGAAACCTGTTGCACACTTGACCCCCGGACCTGTACATGACCTCGTCAACACGCCTAATGAGATGTGCTGCTTCTTTCTAATGTTGTTTACTGTTGAGATGTATTATATTATACATTATGTACAGTTATATTTACACTGAATACAGAGAGTAACGAGTTCACAAGTATTCTTGCAAAGTAGTCATACTGAATGTTATTTTTATTATTTTCAATTTCTAATTAAATATTGTTGTTTTCCTATACAACTAGACTGCAGGGACCCCCTGTATTTTTTTTTGTACAACTAGGATGACACATGGCACTTTAAAGTGGTAAATGACACAATCAAATCTTTCTAATAGCAATTTGGAACCTTTTTTTTTTTTTAATTATGGCACTAAAATGATTTATTTTAAGGGGTTACGATAATTTTTAAATATTATGCAAGATATTTCTTAATTATGTAAAAAGAAATTGTAAAAAATTTATTATAAAATATTATATATTTATTACATTTTATTGTAAACATTTAAAAATGTATTAAATATTTATTTATGTTTTTGAAAACATTTTTTAAGTATCGGCAAAATGTATCTTTTATTTTATTTTTTTAATTAATTGCAAAATACTGTCCTCGCCATTGTTACAGAATGTAAAATCTTTATGTGCTTGACGCCTCAATCATTGGTATGTTTTCATCTTCAAAACCATTCTGGGTATCACTCCATCTTATCTGTCTTGTCTTTTAACAAAGAAACAAGGAAGTCACAATCTTCGTTCAATGAATGTTCTGCAATTTGTCGTCCCCAAAGTAAGAACTGAACTGGGCAAGAAAGCATTTAGGTTTTCAGCACCGAAGGCTTGGAATAACCTACAATCGAACATTAAACTTCAAACCCTAGTTACGTTGAATGAGTTTAAAGCTTCTGTGAAAGGATTACAGTCTACCTTGTCTGTATGCACATGTGTCATGTGAGCAAGTTTTAATGTTGTAAATGTGATGTTTTATGTATTTGTTTACTGTTTTTAATGTAACCTTGCTGCTGCCCTCTTGGCCAGGTCTCCCTTGGAAAAGAGATCTTTGATCTCAATGGGATTTTACCTGATTAAATAAAGGCTAATAAAATAATTTAAAAAAAAATCCTCCAGTTACAAACAAAATAGTGCTTAGGATTGAGTATCTAGTCGATAGAAAAGCGCTATTTAAATCTAATCCATTATAATTATTATTAAAAAAGGCTTTTTGTATTTTGAATGAAAACACAAATGTCCTCTGCAGTGGACATTTGTGTTTCGCATAACAGGCCATATTCTTCCTTGAAATGTGTATCTCAAACAAATGTCCACTGCAAAGGACGCTGCTTCTTAAAAGGTTTAGTGCTGTGCAAACTTTGTGCAAACAACACCATGACTTTAGAAATTGGTTTGTTTGTGCATCAGTTTGTTCTTTTATTTTTTTAAATTCGATCCCAACAACCAGAAATACTCTCCATCTATACAATTTCAACAACAACAAAAAAAAAACATGGTTTGTGTCCAAAAGTAAAAATAATAACAGAATACATGACCTTATTTAACAAAATTAATTTAGTGTATATTATATTGTAGTATATTTAATATATAGTTACATGCATGAATACTCAAAATACACAAATAAACACATTATTTCATCAAATGTAGTTTATATGAATAAAATATACCCTTAACATATTTGTTTTATTCTCCTTGTTGTAACCATCACAAAATATGTATTTATTGATTCATCTCTATATTTATTATTGATATATAATTAGCAGGCTACTTCATGGTTCAGAGAGGATAACACGCAGGTGGCCGCTGCGATTATAATTTAAGATCCAGATCCTGACCATAAAGTAGTGGCTAGTGCCACGGCGCTACAAAATCATTTGAGGAGTTCTTGCAAAATCCGACTACAGACTTTTACGCTTTGAGTCAGCGAGTGGGAACTGTTGAGTCAGATGCGACGCGGGGAACAATCACCTGAACTCCGAGCCATGTGGGTATACCTGTGCCGCTCAGGTGTGTCCAAACAGCGCCAGTCTCTGACAGCTAGACGGACCGAGTGGCGTCAGGCGGCCACCCACCCACACACACACCTCTGTGTCACAGCATACGTTCTAAGGAGCGCACACGCACACGCACACGCACACGCACACGCACACGCACACGCACACGCACACACACCCACACTTGTATGTGTTACCTTCTTGAGACCTCTGAATAATGCCTACCTCTTTAGGACCACCCTTTCTAGATATATAAAGATGTGTATTTACAACAATATATACATACTATGCAAATAAAAAAAAGCTTGTTGTGAAAAATGAGTTGGAATTTCACAAGAAAAAGGTCACAGTTTCACAAGAAAAACTTAGAATTTTGGCAGTATTATAAAAAAAAGTCGTCATTTTACTCAACGCAAGTGAAAGTTTTGCAAGGAAAACTGAACATTCGTGCAACATTATGATAAAAGTTGGAATTTTACTCAATAACAATCGCAATTTTACAAGGAAAGCTTAAAATGTTGGCAATTTTATGAAAAGAGTCGTAACTTTACTCAACAAAAGTCGCAGTTTTATAAGAAAACTTAAACATTTTGGCACTATTATAATAATCATCGGAATTTTGCTTGGCAAAATTATGACAAAAGTCACAAGTTCACTCAAAAAATGTCACCATTTTACCCGAACAACAATATTGTGATAAAAGTCAGAATTTTATATGACAAATGTCACCATTTTGCATTAAAATGTAATAATTTTAAATAAAAAAGTAATATTTTTTTACGAGAAAATATTGCAATATTACAGAAGTAGAAAGAACATGAGAAATGATTCCCGATTATAAGAAAAAAGTCGTCACATTATGAGAAAAAGACTGCTTTTAGTTCATTTCTTTTTTTATGTTTGTAATTGGTTTTTAATCTTCATTATTTACTTCAAGTTATTACAGTATGTCTCCATATAAATATTTATTTTCTTTCTTTTATTAATTTTGGCCAAAGGGGGGGCGTTACAATTTCTTACACACGCTTGTTATTTCATATGTTGGCCACTTCAAATTTTTACACACACATGTTATTTCATATGTTGACCAGAGGGGGAGCACTTTTAAAAGTGACAAACAGTCAATTTAAAAAAAATCCCTCCTTTTTGGGACCACCCTCATTTTGATAGATTTCACCAGCAGGGGTGCAAATGAGACATTCTCTATTAGATGCAATGGTTTTCTATATTGGGACCATGATTTACAGTATGTCCTAAATTGTTCACACCTCCTCATATGGAAGGTACTTTTCCTTGTTGATGTCTCAAGAAGGCTAGGAATACGAGAACACACACACACACCCACACACACGCAGACACAGACACAGACACGTCTCTAAGGCCGCTCACCAGTGCACGCTTGCTTGTGTGTACATGTGTGTTTGTGAACACACAATGGGTACTTTATCTGCGCCAGCGGCGATGAGAAACGTTGAAATAAGCGAGACTGAACAGGAGGACAAAAGAAGGCCTTTGAGCGACCACTCACCCGCTCCACTTGTCCCTCCTTGTGTTTGGTCTTGTAGATGAGCAGGCCAGGCAGGCTGCTCTCAGCGTAGCATTTATCTTCAAAGGCGTGCAGCAGACGTCCTTGGAAGGCCAAGCGGCAAGCGTTCGCATGGATGTCGCTGTCCAGCTTGGAGCCAATCACCAGGCAGAGTAAGGGGCACGTAACCGGACGCTCAAACTCCAGCAAGGCCCACTGCTCCGGGTCGGGTGCCGGACTAGGCTCTCCCTGGCCGGCGACGTAGTCTTCCTGGTAGAGGTACTCCCTGTCGAAGGAGAAGGCCGTTTCCAGCGAGCACGGCTGTAGGTCGGGTGTGTCCGGACAACGCTCGGGGAGGCCGAAGAAGGTCACCCTTGCCATGACGGTCTCGTGTCCCACGGTGATGTGGAATTTGGCCCGCGTGCAGAGCGAGCCCTTGAAGTAGCCGATCTTTCTGGCCGAGATGACGGCGGCGTAGAGGGTGCGCAGGGAGCCTGGGGTGCACACGACGCCCCGCTCCAGCAGCTTGGGGTCAAACTGGGTCACGCACACACCCACGCGGTCTCCCTGCATGGCCCCCGAGACCGGCTTCCGAAACATCTGTATCGACTTTACCTTCTTGCTCACCTGATGAGAGAAGGAGACAAAACAACACAACTTAAGCATGAAAACACATTTAATAACGAAACAATACACATTTCACGAAGGGACTTTAATCAAGATTTAACTAAGAAAGTGGCAGACATTATTATTTAAATGAGTAAATAAAAATACATATAGTCCATTAACTAAATTAATGTAACTGTGATGATGGAAATGACAAAAAAAATCATCAGCATCATCCCAAACATATTTCATACAAACTAAATAAATTTTATAAAATAGACTTTGATCAAGATTTTTAAAAAAAAGAAAACGCATTATCTATTTATTTAATTGAAGAAATAAAACAATAGCCTATTTATTTAATTTAAATAATACATAAATAATTAACATGATAAACAATGGTAATGTTTAAATAATAATAATAATAATTATTATTATTATTTCAAACATACTCAATACAAACTAAATAAATATTTATAGTCCATTAATTAAAATACTGTAAATGTTTAAATTATGTAATATAATAAATAATGGTAATGTTAAATAATAAATATAATAATATTAATAATGAAGATTATCTCAAACATATTTGATACAAACTAAACACCATGTTAAGAATGGAGTTTAATCAAGATTTAACTAGAGAAGGGGCAAGATTTATTTAAAATATAATAAATAACGGTAATGATTAAATAATAATAATAATAATAATGGTAATAATGATGATTTTTATCTCAAACATATTTAATACTAAATAAATACAATCTTATTTATGGACTTTAATAAATATTTAACTAAGAAAGGGGCAGAATTTATAAATAAAAAAAATATTTGAATGAATTAATACAAATTTTAAAAAAATCACATTTTTGAGCTCTCTCATAGTTTTTATTTGTCTCTTGCAATGAACAAAGAGAGCACAGCACCAAGTCAAATTCCTGGTGTGATGAACATACTTTTTCCAATAAAATTGATTCTGATAAATCTTAAAAACTACATATAATCCATTAATTAAATTAATATAAATAATATATAAATAGTAAATATAATAAATAATGATAATAACGATCATCTCAAACATATTCAAATTGAACTCAATACAATTTTAAGAATGACTTTTTTCCTTTACATAAATATAATAAAATATACTGAATTAATTAAATCAATATGATTAATATAGAACTAATTAATATATTATAAATGATAATAATAATGTTTGTAAAATGATTAAATATGTGGGGAAAAAGACACAACAGAGCAGCAGTTATGACTTATGTACGGAAGCACATCAGCATGACAAAAATTAAGAAACTTTTTTTTCCCCAAACCTGCTTTGCTAATTTCAGTGAAAGGCTAAGTGAACTCATTTTTGCTTTGAGAGAGTAAACATAGTCTGGGGTGAGGTGAGCAGAACATGTTCCAGAAAATCTGATGTTCGGGAAGTAGGTGAGGCCCCACATGTATTCTGTTTTCTGAAAATTACTAGTAAAGAAACCGGGTATTCTTCTTGCATATTACTGTATTATATAGTTTGTACTGTGTTATTATTGGCACTGATGGATTTAAGTTCTCTACATACACTCAAAAAGGGTCAAAATAAGACAGAATGAAAATAAACCTATCACAATCAAAGAAACATCTGGGATATTTGACAGATTGACAATCATCAATCATTGCATCATCAGTAGCAACAGCTCTGACTTAAATAGAAATAAAAATAACTTTTAATTTGCTGCCACCATGAGGTGAAAATGACAACTGTTTGGTTCACCTTTGATGTTGCATGTACAGTACTCCTAGTTCTATCTTGCCAGCTGTCTCATTCCACTCCTCCTATCACAACCAGGCAAATGACTAAAAATACTCAAATGTTCAAGCCTCAATTTACAGTGATGAGAAAATAAGCAAAACCGTTTCAAACACAAGTCAGTAATATTCAAAGTGGTTAGTGTTTAGTGAGTAAATAAAAGGTCAAAGTTGCCTACTTTTAGAGCTGGGATTTCCACAGTGTCGTTGATGGCCAGCGACCCCTGCAGGATGGTCCCGGTCATAATCGTTCCTTGGCCACGGATGGAGAAGCAGTGGTCTACGGCCATCAGCAGGTCGCCTCCAGGGTCTCTTTGTGGGAGATACGTTTGCTCTTTTAATAGCTGGGACGAAGCAGAAGATAAACATGTCAAATTAAAAATAAAAATAAAAGACTTAAATGACACTTGCTTGGACTAATAATGGTTTCATTTTGGAATATTTTTCAACAAAGATTTGTAGGCTTTAAAGTCGTCTACAAGTACTTGTCCAATGGAAAAGCGCTCCTCCATGTAAACAAAAGGGTGGGTCTACACAAATATCGATTGTAACGATATCAAGTACAAGAGCCGTATCTATTTGATACTACAAGGATTACATCGAGATTTATTATCGCCACAAAATCTTTTTTCCTTTTTTTGATTTATATTTTGTTTATAAACTCAGGAAATATGTCCGAGGACACATGACGACTTTAAATATGACCAATGTATGACCCTGAAACAACTTGGTATCAGATGCCCAAGTTGGTGGTATCAGCCAAAAACTTATGTAAAGTATCCAAAGAACAGACGAATAAATGCTAATTACATTTTAACAGAAGTGTAGATGGAACATGTTAAAACAGACAAGCAGATATTAACAGTAAACGAACAAATAGATGAATAATCAATTGTCTACCGCTTGTCCCTCATATTTTTGACAAAATAATAGAATGGAAAATGACACAATATGTTACTGCAGATGTCAGCAGACAGATTTGGAGCTTTTGTAACCCATTTGCTTACTTACTAAGTTTTCTAGTATGTTTACTAAATTATTTACTGCCAAAATCATTATTTGATTGCAATCAAAAAACATGTTTAATGTATCGTAAGATTTTCTGTTAAAATGAAGCCAATAATGCCATTTTTGTGGTCCCCTTGATTTACAAAAGTATCGGAAAGTATCAACATACATTTTGGTACCGGTACCAAAATATTGGAATCAGGACAACCCTCCAATACACCCATGCTCATGCCAGGTTAGCGTATTTGCTAGCTCACTGATAGACACTTGGCAGAGCTTCAGATTTCATCTTAAGATGTGTAGCAAAGCCTCTTCTTTTTTATCTTTTTTTTTTTTTTTACACACCTGTCTACCTTTAAGACTTATGCCAACACCCACCTTTTTAATCTAGCTTTTAACATTTGATGCTTTTACTTAATTCAAAGCTTTGTTGTTTTCTGTTTTAAGTGAATGACTCATTTCTGTATGTATTTTTTTTGTTTGTATTCTATTAATTCTACTTTCATTGCTTATTGTAAAGTGTCTTTGAGTTATTAGGAAAGTACTTCTAAAGGAAATGTTTTATTATTATTGTTATTATTTCAAGTGGTGGGTGTACACTAGAGATGTCCGATAATGGCTTTTTTGCCGATATCCGATATTCCGATATTGTCCAACTCTTAATTACCGATTCCGATATCAACCGATACCGATATATACAGTCGTGGAATTAACACAATATTATGCCTAATCCTGTTGTGATGCCCCGCTGGATGCATTAAACAATGTAACAATGCTTTCCAAAATAAATCAACTCAAGTTATGGAGAAAAATGCCAACATGGCACTGCCATATTTATTATTGAAGTCACAAAGTGCATTATTTTTTTTTTAACATATCTCAAAACAGCAGCTTGGAATTTGGGACATGCTCTCGAGAGCATGTGGAGGTTGAGGTGGGCGGGGTTGAGGTGTGTGTGTGTGTGGGGGTGGGGGGTGTATATTGTAGCGTCCCGGAAGAGTTAGTGCTGCAAGGGGTTCTGGGTATTTGTTCTGTTGTGTTACGGTGCGGATGTTCTCCCGAAATGTGTTTGTCATTCTTGTTTGGTGTGGGTTCACAGTGTGGCGCATATTTGCAACAGTGTTAAAGTTGTTTATACGCCCACCCTCAGTGTGACCTGTATGGTTATTGACCAAGTATGCCTTGCATTCACTTGTGTGTGTGAAAAGCCGTAGGTATTATGTGACTGGGCCGGCACGCAAAGGCAGTGCCTTTAAGGTTTATTGGTGCTCTGTACTTCTCCCTACGTCCGTGTACACAGCGGCCTTTTAAAAAGTCATACATTTTACTTTTTGAAACTGATACCGATCATTTTGAAACGGATACTGATAATTTCAGATATTACATTTTAAAGTATTTATCGGCAGATAATATCGGCAGTCCGAATTATCGGACATCCCTAGTGTACACGGGGTGGACTAATGGCGCAAAAAAGTGAGGAAGATGATACATTTTCAGGTTTGGTGCTCATTGTTGATTACCTGACTGACAGACCACAATACGTGCGACTGCAGGACTGTGTGTCTGACAGGCTGGTCAGCGACACCAGGGCCCCACAGGGCACAGTCCTCTCCCCCTTCCTCTTTACCATCTACACCACCGATTTCCATTATCACTCAGAGTCCTGCCACCTTCAGAAGTTTTCTGATGACTCTGCGATAGTGGGGTGTATTGAGGATGGTGATGATGAGGAATACAGGGCACTGGTGGAGGACTTTGTCACATGGTGTGGAAAGAACCACCTCCAGCTTAATGTGATGAAGACCAAGGAGCTGGTTGTGGACCTGGGAAGGAGGAGGAGTACTCCGGCAACCCCTGTTTCCATCAGGGGGGTGGATGTGGACATGGTTGAGCATTATAAATACCTGGGAGTACACATGGACAACAAGCTGAATGGGTCAAAACACGCTGAGGCACTCTACAAGAAGGGACAGAGTCGCCTCTACTTCCTCAGGAGGCGAGGATCCTTCAACGTCTGTACAAAGATGTTGAAGATGTTCTACGAGTCGGTGATGGCGGGCGCCTTCTTGTACGCCATGGCCTGCTGGGGCAGCGGGCTGAGAGCGAGGGACGCAAACAGACTGGACAAGTTGGTAGAGAAGGCCAGTAACGTGGTGGGAGTGGAGCTAGACTCTCTGGCGGTGGTGTCAGAGAGGAGAAGTCTAGCAAAACTCCTAGCCGTTATGGACAACACCTCCCACCCACTACACTGGGACCTTGCGGGGAGAATGAGCACGTTCAGTGGAAGGCTCAGACTCCCAAAATGCAACAAGGAACGACACAGGAGGTCCTTCATACCGACAGCCATCAGACTGTATAATGCATATGTTCCTTCTTGACTGCACTTAAATGTAGAGTATATGTAGAATATATTTATATTATATGTATAATATATCATATATATTATATTATTTATTATTATTCTTGTCTATTGTGAGCGAACTGTGGTGCTGAATTTCCCCCAGGGATCAATAAAGTTCTTTCTATTCTATTCTAGTCATAAACAGGTTCTAGGAAGTCATTATTGGACTGTCGTGTTTGATAAGTGTTGCCTCACCTGGCTCCTCTGTACTCAGCCATGTATTCATGTGTTTATGCGTGTTTAATGATGGGACATTGTTTTTTAAGTCTCTCGAGCACTTTTACTCGCATTTGTTTTATGTATGAAAAGCACGTCATAAATAAAGTTTGATTTAATGCTGTCAAAATATCACTAAAAAGTCCATTTTAAATGAGTTGTCAGGGCTTCAGTGAGGCATGTTTCTACCTCAATCAACTCTGACACCCCCTGCGGTTCCTCTGCATCAGGAGCTTCGGGGCCTCCAGGCTTGGCTGCCACCGCAATCACCGGACAGTCCTTAAATCTAAAGAAATAAAAAAAGATGTGGTAAAAGAAACTCCAGGGTTCTTTCTAATTGATAGATTGGCGTCCACAATGCACACCTGGTGTTCTCCAGCGTTTTGTGGAGTCTCTTGGTCATCCTCTCAATGGCAGTCTGCCTCTTGCTGGCTGGCAGAAGGTCGGTCTTGTTCAGCACGACCACCATGCGGGGACAGGTCAGCTGTCCGATCAGGAGACACTCGGCAGTCTGAGTCTGCACTCCTTTCACCACGTCCACCACCAGCATCATCAGGTCGATTATCTGGGCCCCTGGAAGAGCAGGACTGTGTGAGACGGTGACGGGTGACGTGGACGACAACGCGGAAAAGACGGAGACGTCCAAGGAAAACAGCAAAGAGGGCTAGAGGTCTGAAACTAGAGCTGCCGCACGCTCGCTTCGCTTTCCTGACTTTGCTTTTCCTGCGCTCGCCGCTTTTCTCTGCTTCCACTTGGCTCCATCTCCTTCCTGTCATTTCCCCGTTTGGGACCACAGAGGGGAAGGGGGGTTAATAATATATACCCCAATCGCTGCATTCTCCTTCCAAGCATAATGTCGAACATGTGCGCTCCACTGAATCATATTTGTAACATCTTCACTTACTGTACAACAATGCAGCTCATACAATAACATGTCAAAATGATGAGGGAGCGAGAATTCGTAATTCACAGAATAGTTTATATATACAATACAGGCCAAAAGTTTGGACTCCCTTTCTCATTAACAACACAACTGATGGTCCCAACCCCATTGAAAAAGCAAGAAATTCCACGAACCAACCCAGTTAAGGCACACCTGTGAGGTGAAAACCATTTCAGGTGACTACAACTTGAAGCTCATGGAGAGAATGCCAAGAGTGTGCAAAGCAGTAATCAGAGCAAAGGGTGGCTATTTTGAAGAAACTAGAATATAAAACATGTTTTCAGTAATTTCACCTTTTTTTGTTAAGTACATAACTCCACATGTGTTCATTCATAGTACTCCGGTGAGCCCTGTTTCCATCAGGGGGGTGGATGTGGACATGGTTGAGGATTATAAATACCTGGGAGTACACATGGACAACAAGCTGAATGGGTCAAAACACGCTGAGGCACTCTACAAGAAGCAGTGTTTCCCACACATTCATCTATTTGTGGCGGCCCACCACCAAAGAATTACGTCCGCCACAAATGGATTTTTCGGCTTTTGACTCGCTCGACCGCTCATAAAAGCAATGGGACTCTGTCTGTGAATGTACCTTGTAGTTACAACTCCGGTGCAGTAGGTGGCGGTAGCCTACTATGCATTGTAACTCCGCCAATAGCACTTAATTCACCTGGTGGGCCAGAAGAAGAAGAAGAAGAAGAGGGACGGACGGACGGGATCAAAATACGAGGGTAATATATGTTATAGGTAGATAGGTTATAGCTGCATCGCTCGCGGCTCGTCATATATTTAACGTTAATCCGCGATTTCACCGAGCGTTTCACTGACGGTGAGCAGCCTGACGCTGCTTCATTAACACCGCCGCTGTTTGACTCGGGGTCCGGGGCAGACGCACGTAATAACAATCACCTGTTTTCATACCGACGAGCTAACGTGTCCAGGTTATAACCCTGTTGTCAATAAACACACGTGGAGACGGTGCTTCAGATACTGCATTAATACTCAAGCTAAAATGTCCACTGTCCACTGCAGCATGTGAATGCAATGAAAAGAATAAAATCTGAGCCAACCAGCTGTTAAAATGTTGTCCAGGTTAATGTTTTGGCCATTAAAGGCCCTTTATTTCAAGATTTCAACTGTGATCGGGCTTTAAACATGTGGCTGACCTGTTCAGATGGGTGTAACTGCTACTGGTCAAATAATGTGAAATAGCATTTAATTTTACATGTATGCAATGCCATTTAAATGTAATTATAGATAATAATAATAATAAATACTGTGTAGTGTTGTAAATAGTCAACGGGAAGGATTTTAGTAAGATATAAGCCATGAGCACTACACAGCAAGCAAAAAACCTAGGCAGGACAAGTAAAAATATTGGAGCAAGTAGATTTGAGAAGTCGGGCAAGTAGAAAAATTAGGGCAAAGGGAACAGGTGAGACTCAGCAAACACTGAAAAATAAAGCAGGGTCAGATCAGAAATGCACTTTTCTCATGAAAAGGGTCCTAATTTATATTCTTATGTGCCTTATAGAGAGGACCACGACAAAACATAGAGCGACTAGCTCCAGTGCGACCTGTTCAGCAGCAGCAGGAGGAGGAGGAGGAGGTTGACTGACTGTGGCAGGACACCTCTGCCTCTGTTTCACTTTATGTTGCTGGTAAATAATATGGTTGTAGTAGAAGGCTAAAGTTAAATTATTTAGTGTGCACTAATTAAAGGGGCAGAGCTTTAAGAGACATTTTAGCTTTTATATTTTATAAGATATATTTTTTGTAAGAACCACAATTAATAAATATATTTCAGTGAATAACTAATTGTTCAAATCTGTATATAAATATGTACATAAAGGGTTGTAATTATATTCCAACTCTGCGTTCTTCTTGGTCATCGCCGCTGCCGCCGCCCCTCGACCACACCACCACAAATAGATGCCTACCCTGTGGGAAACACTGAAGGGACAGAGCCGCCTCTACTTCCTCAGGAGGCTAGGATCATTCAACGTCTGTACAAAGATGTTGAAGATGTTCTACGAGTCGGTGGTGGCGGGCGCCTTCTTGTACGCCGTGGCCTGTTGGGGCAGCGGGCTGTGAGCGAGGGACGCAAACAGACTGGACAAGTTGGTAGAGAAGGTCAGGAACGTGGTGGGAGTGGAGCTAGACTCTCTGGCGGTGGTGTCAAAGAGGAGAAGTCTAGCAAAACTCCTAGCCATTATGGACAACACCTCCCACCCACTACACTGGGACCTTGCGGGGAGAATGAACACGTTCAGTGAAAGGCTCAGGCTCCCAAAATGCAACACGGAACGACACAGGAGGTCCTTCATACCGACAGCCATCAGACTGTATAATGCATATGTTCCTTGACTGCACTTAAATGTAGAGTATATGTAGAATATATTTATATTATTTATATAATATATTATATTATTTATTATTATTACTGTCTATTGTGAGCGAACTGTGGTGCTGAATTTCCCCCAGGGATCAATTAAGTATTTTCTATTCTATTCTATTCCTAGTGTTGATGCCTTCAGTGACAATCTACAATGTAAATAGTCATGAAAATAAAGAAAATGCATTGAATGAGAAGGTGTGTCCAAACATTTGGCCTGTACTGTATATAGACCAGGGGTGTCAAAAAGTGCAAACTGGACTCATTTTTATTGGCTTCTGAATGCAAAGGAAATATGTTATTTATGAGCCATATTATGAGATATCAATTTGCTTTGTCACCTAGAACACAAAGCTAAACTGTGGATGTTTTGTTCAGATAGCTTAAGATATTTTGACCTCCATCTTTAATGCACAATATATATCAAACATCTTTTTAAATAATTTATGGTATTTGATTATTATGTATTTGTGTATACTGTTACTGCTCCAAATTTGATTCCATTGAATGTTTCTGGCACTTCCACTCAACAATCCCATAAAAATTGCAATATTCTTACAAAGTATACCATGTACAGTTACAAGATTTGCTTTTTTTGTGAATATTGCAAACACTGTAAAATTCTTATATACATTGAATTACTAAAAGGGTAAATTAACTGAAATATGAACTGTATCTATCCTAAATAACTGGATTTAACACATTCATATATATACACAGTATATCATGGTCGATGTATTTACTTATTAATGTATATGTTTTTTCAAATCTCATTAATGTTATTCCTGCTGCTCCAAATAAAATTTTTTTGTTTTTTTTACAAAATAATTTTACATATCATTTCAAGATTTTTTCATCCTGAAATCAAATGACTCAGTTATTTTAAATTATATATATTTTCTCAAACTGGAAAAGATTAGGCTGACATTGAATGGTTGTTCTGCAAAGTTTCAAGAACTGTGGTGTGATTTTCTAGGATATCACCAAAAATGATTCCCGGGCGCGGCCACCGCTGCTGCCCACTGCTCCCCTCACCTCCCAGGGGGTGATCAAGGGTGATGGGTCAAATGCAGAGAATAATCTCGCCACACCTAGTGTGTGTGTGTGACAATCATTGGTACTTTAACTTTAACTTTAATATGTCAGAGAGACTGATCTCCAAATTAACCCCGATTGAAACACATTTGAAATGTGGGTGATTGATGAGCGTTTTGTGCGCTTGTTTGTTGCATCTCTCTTGGGCCATTAAGGAATGCAACTGTCTGTGGTTTTATGTTAATATCTGTCTGTGATTTCTCTTTTTTTAATTATTTGTATTTTATTTGTATTTATTACTTGTTGGGGAAACAGCCTTTGATGCATTTTTGGCAAATCCTGTCAACTATGCGTTTAAAATGCAATGAACAAGTATATACTGTATATATATATATATATATATATATATATATATATATATATATATATATAAATTATAATAATAATGATAATATTAATAACTAAATAAAATATAATTTCCTTAAAATTTTAACTATATTGGAAACACAGTATTGACGTATGTATTTTAAGGGGCATGTTTAGTTTGTCTTAGAAGACATTGTGTCTCTCATCCGAGTCGGCTTAATCAGTTCATGCTCATAGACTTAAATTGGTCAGATCTAGTCTTAGACTTCAATCGGTCAGATCTCGTCTAGTGGCTGGTACCAAAACCCCAATTATTTATACTCAAAAAACCAGGGTAAGGATGGTTTCGCCCTACTGTAGTGAGAAAACCAACTGTTTTGATACAATTGAGCAATCCTACTGCCAAAGCCAACGACAATCATTGAAGTGTAATTACACCTCGTTAGCGTTAAGGTATGTGGATCCACTACTACCAGTCCAAAATAACCGAAATCCCCCACGTTAGCATTCAATTCAGTTGTAAACAAATAGCACAAATGTTTCTAACTCCTGTTATTTGTTGGAGGCTAAATTGCACAGTCTTTTATGAATGGTTGAAAGGACGGTGTTGTATGTGGGAGACAGGTGGTGTCGCAGACCACCTCCTCTGTTCAGGGAGGGTTTTTCAACCTTGACATAGATGGCTTCCCTCAGTCCTCTTTCTTACCATCCGTCCTCCCTGTCCGGAATCTGTATATGTTTGTTCTCAAAGGAGTGCTGTTTCTCCCTGAGGTGCAGGTAGACAGCTGAGTCTTGGTCTTAAGAGTTTGTGCCATGTGTCTGCTTAGTGGTTGTTTTGTCTCCCCAATATATGAATCAGTACATTCATATACTGCATACACCAGATTGTTTTTGTCCGGTCTTTAGGATGCACGTCTCAGGGTGTTGCCTGGTTTGAAGTGTACTGGGATGTTGTGTTGGTTAAACATTCTTCTGAGTTTCTCAGACAGACCTGATACATATGGAATGACAATATTTTTGCATCTGTCACCTTCTCCTCCTGATCCACTCTGTTTTTGTTATTTCTGGAACTGGATGCACTTTTCACACACGGCCAGCTGGGGTTTTAAGGGCTTCCCTCAAATGCCTATGCTCTTTCTCTTAGGCCTGTGGGCTGGCAGGAACATTATTAGCTCTGTGATGAGGGTTCTGATGGTTTTTGGAGTATAAATATTTGGGGTTTTGGCACCAGCCGCTAGACTAAATTAGATCAATCTAAGTCTAAGAATAGATCTGACCAATTTAAGTCTATGAGCATGAACTGATGAAGCCTACTCGGATGAGAGGCGAAATGTCTTCAAAGACAAACCAAACAGTCCAGTAGCGATCGATTTAATGCCCTGAGATTATAAAGACCTGGATGAATGAGACAGTATTCATGTATCTTTCACACTTTAATAGAATGACCGCTTCACCACTCTGGAGGGTTTTTTGTGACAAAACGTTGGGAGTTAAACATTTTATTTGATTATGTTTTAAGTAACAAGTAAGTGACAAGAACAAGAAAGTTTGACCATATTACGCCTATACTGGCTCACCTGCACTGGCTTCCTGTGCACTTTAAGGTTTTACTACTTACGTATAAAATACTACACAGTCTAGCTCCATCCTTTCTTGCTGATTGTCCCGGCAAGAAATCTGCGTTCAAAGAACTCCGACTTATTAGTGATTCCCAGAGCCCAAAAAAAGTCTGCGGGCCTTAGAGCGTTTTCTATTGGGGCTCCAGCACTATGGAATGCCCTCCCGGTAACAGTTAGAGATGCTACCTCAGTAGAAGCATTTAAGTCCCATCTTAAAACTCATTTGTATACTCTAGCCTTTAAATAGACCCCCCTTTTAGACCAGTTGATCTGCCGTCTCTTTTCTGCTCTGCCCCCCTCTCCTTCGTGGAGGAGGGGGGCACAGGTTCGGTGGCCATGGATGAAGCGCTGGCTGTCCAAAGTCGGGACCCGGGGTGGACCGCTCGCCTGTGCATCGGTTGGGGACGTCTCTGCGCTGCTGACCTGTCTCCGTTTGGGATGGTCTCCTGCTGGTCCCACTATGGACTGGACTCTCACTATTATGTTAGCTCTACTATGGACTGGACTCTCACTATTATGTTAGATCCACTATGGACTGGACTCTCACTATTATGTTAGCTCTACTATGGACTGGACTCTCACTATTATGTTAGCTCTACTATGGACTGGACTCTCACAATATTATGCTAGATCCACTAACGTCTATTGCACCGGTCGCCCAGGGGGGGTCCCCACATCTGCGGTCCCCTCCAAGGTTTCTCATTGTCCCACTGGGTTGAGATTTTCCTTGCCCTGATGTGGGATCTGAGCCGAGGATGTCGTTGTGGCTTGTGCAGCCCTTTGAGACAGTCGTGATTTAGGGCTATATAAGTAAACATTGATTGATTGATAAGTACTGTCAATATCTTTCATTTTGAAGAAATATTAAAAAAATGTAGGGGTTACTGCCTAAGTGTCAAAGTCAAGGCCCGCGGGCCAGAGCCGACCAGCGGCGAATGAATGATCTATGGCCCCCGGGATGATATTTGATTAGTAGTAGAACCGGCCCGCAGGCCACAGACGCCTGCTGCTGTTTTGTTCAATACTCTATCAGTGTTGGCGCTAGGAATTTTTAAAATGGGGTCCCAGGGACCCCATCAAGTCACAAAAATGGGGTCCCACAGTAAATTTTTGGGGTCCCACTTTTTTGTAACGGTGTTGAAAACAAATGATAAATGTATGCATTATCTTGTTATATCTCACATTCTATATTGTGTTTTGGAAGAAGGTTGTAATAAACGTTACTTAATTCATTAAAACAAATAATACAAAAGAAAACTAATTTTTATGCATATGTATTCAGTTATTAACGTTCATTCACTTTCTTCTTTCCTTCATGGATCTAAACTTTACCGCTGCCGGTATTTTTTTTCTATACATTTATTGTAATATTTTCAGAATGTGTTTGTTTTATTTTTGGCCAACGTAAGACAAAGTAAACAATCTGAAGTTGTCTTTATTTTTTAGTTTTAATGCCATGATTTTAATAGTCCGGCCCGCGTGTGCACAGATTTTCCTCCATGGGCCCCTGAGCTAAAATGAGTTTGACACCCCTGGGCTACTGTGTGGCTGGCACCCCCTACTGGAAGTATGCGGGAACAAGCCAGCAGGATGGAACGTAGGAGTATTATGATTATTGCATGAGGAAAATTACCACCATCATAAAATAATCACAGGTGGCTAGCATTTTACACAAGTAAGAGTACTGTTACTTTACAGTAATGGGACTCAAGTAAAGAAGTATTCATCCAAACAATTACTTGAATAAAAGTATTCAGTGAAAAAACTACAAAGTAACTTCTAAATTGTTCAGGAGCTATTTTTAATGGTACTTGCACTAAAACCGTGTGTGAGTGAGTGAGTGAGTGAGTGAGTGAGTGACTATTACTACAGGATGAACTACAAAATATGCACATTTTACATTTACTTATATTATAACTGGGCTCATGATAGTATAGCGCCACTAAAACATCCAAAACATCTACAACTTAGCGCAACATGTTTTTTGTAGTTTCTAGTTTAGTTCTTATAGGTTGAAATGTGAACATTTTTACTGACACGCGTGATGCCATAAATGTCCTTTTCATACTTTGCAAGTAAACATGGACAAGTTATGATGTGTCACTATTTACAGTGTGTAAGTGTGGTCATGTGACTGCCAGGCTTCGCTCGATTGGTGAAATGGAGTTAAAGGTCACTAGTGGCCAGTGTTGGGACTAACGCCGTTACTTTCGGCGGTAAATAGTAATCTAACGCGTTGTGTTTTATATTCAGTAACTCAGTTACCGTTACTACATGACGCGTTACTGCGTTATTTTACGTTATTTTTATGTAGTATCGGCTAGAAACTGAGAAGATCTGAGTGTGTTTTATTGCAGCGCTGCGGAAGAGGCGACAAGAAAGAGGCTGTCTGTGTGTGTGGGAGGGGGCGTGTCTGTGTTTACTAACAAGACATCATGGCGAAGCCCGAAGCAGAGTTTCTTAACATGGAGATATTCTCAATACTTTTCTTTTGTCGACCACAAAGAAAAGAACATTTTAGTTGAATGTAAGTTGTGTCTTGGATCAAAGATCCTATCCTAGCAATTCAAATCTGCTGAAACAGCTACAAAAGCAACATGCTTTGACGAAGCTAGTAAAGAGAGACACACACACTGTCAATTCTCTTATATACTCTTTCATTCTAGACTTTTAGAGTGTTTGATTATCATATCACCCTACATTTATAGACTATAGAGTTCACAAACATAAAGAGGGATGCTAGTGGGCCAGGCCAATCTTTCCTTATCTCTAAACTAAAACTGGGGAAATGTGTAGAGTCTTCTGGGCTTCAGACATGATTTTATTTCAGAATTCCTTGAGATAAAAAAACGCCTGGTTAGGCTTTGTGTATGTAGTGTGTGCCTCCCTTGGTTTACAGCTATGTTGTTATTATGCTGTTTGTTACTTATTTATGTTATGTTGCTGCTATTTAAAATAGTTTTGTCAATTTGTTCTGGCCTGAAACAAATTGGCCCTTTGAAACATATCTTTGTCTTTGTGTGTTGTATGTAGACCACATTGCTTAGCAGAGTTCAGTGATGCAAATGCATGTCAAGTTGATCAACACATTGTATTATTCTCCACTGCAATAACAGTACTGAAATGAAGGCTAAAAGGGCATTAAATGGGGCCTTAAAAAAAAATAAAAAATATATATATAAGTAACTCAATAGTTACTTTTCACAGTAACGCATTACTTTTTGGTTTAAGTAACTGAGTTAGTAACTGAGTTACATTTGAAATAAAGTAACTAGTAACGGTAACCCAACACTGCTAGTGGCTACGTTGGATTGGTGAAACAGAGTCATGCGACCGTTCCCGCTGGAAGAAGACTCTCAAACGAGCCAAAATAACTTCTCTGCAAGCAATAATTAATAGGCTATAATTGAATATAATGTTGATATGATTAAATGTCGCGGGGGGCGCTGGAGCCTATCTCAGCTACAATCGGGCGCAAGGCGGGGTACACCCTGGACAAGTCGCCACCTCATCGCAGGGCCAACACAGATAGACAGACAACATTCACACTCACATTCACTCACTAGGGCCAATTTAGTGTTGCCAATCAACTTATCCCCAGGTGCAACCCCAAAGGGAATAAGCGGTAGAAAATGGATGATTAAATGTAGCAATCTGAATGTAACTATTTAATGGAGTAAAAGTAGTGTTTCTCCTTCACAAAAATACTCAATTTAAAGTAAAAAGTATGTTAACAATAAACTTCAGCCAAAAATGTACTTAAATGGGTCATATCATGATTTTGTTTCTACATTTAAAATACTCCCTTGTGGTCTACAAAACATGTAATGGTGGTTCTCTGGTCAAAATGTTGCAGTCTTCAAGACGCTTTTTGATGCATCGTTTTGTGGGCGCTCTTATTCACGTGCCTCCACTTACATGTTGTAGTTTTTTTGTGCTTCCATAGCGATTCTACTGACAGATCTACGTTAGAACTATACGCTGCTTTGTATTAGAAATGGCAGCGACGGAGGATGCATGTGCATGTACGAGCCAGTCTGCCCCACAACAAGAGGATAGAGAAAAAGGAGGAGCTTATTGACGACATCACGCAAAGCACTTTGGGTAAACGTCACAAATTCGGCAAATTCTAAAACGGCCTGTTTGGACATAGGAAGGCAAGATTATTTTATAAATATCTCCGCCATGTCTCCATTGGTTTGATTTCACATTTTCGAGACTTATGCAGATCCCAAATACACAAAAACAGGTACCAATAGCTGAGAAAAGTCAGGTCATCTAATTAGTTACTATGGTCCTCTAATTAGTTACTATGGTAACGGACATCACAGCAGCTCAGAGGAGGCACCAAGAAGTGTGGGTGGGGAGCGTTTCCACACACGCAAAAGGAGATTTTCACAACAAAGTTCTAAACTTAGTGGTATATCAGATTGTAGGTGGGTTTATTTTGTACACTTTGCGTTTATATTTCACTGTTTGTTGCATTTTTGTTGCGTTTCACTTGATTGTAAAATATGTCGATCGAAATGGGGTGTGACGTTCATATTTTGTCAATATTCAGTGTTTTATCGTTCATAGAAACATTTTAAATTCCATTACGTTTTTTTAAGGCGGTCTGTCGTAACGTTTTTAGCATTCAATCAGACATTATTGTAAAGTTTTGTATTAGTGTTCCTAAAAATAGATACACATTTTTCTCTCTAAATGTGTCCCCCGAGTCAAAATAATTGCCCAGGCCTGGGTTAGAGTGTCTGCCCTGAGACTAGAAGGTTGTGAGTTCAAACCCCCAGCCGAGTCATACCAAAGACTATAAAAATGGGAGCCATTACCTCTCTGCTTGGCACTCGGCATCCAGGGTTGGAATTGGGGGTTAAATCACCAAAATGTTTCCCGAGCGCGGCCACCGCTGCTGCTCACTGCTCCCCTCACCTGTCAAATGCAGAGGATAATTTTACCACACCTAGTGTGTGTGAGACTATCGTTGGGACTTAATTTTAACTGACTTTAAACTCAAACTCAAAGTACTCGACCATTTTATTTGGTTTTGGGGGGCCTAGCACCAATTAAATTGACTTTAAATGGGCAATGTTGATTTATTTTAAATTAAGATCTCAGTCACGGAACCATAAGTTGTGGTACGGCGGCCTTCCAGAGAAAAGTGATGACAAGACAACAAATTAATGGATGAAACCTAAATCGGTGCTCTCAGGCCCTGTATAACATGAATACCTTACCGCCAATAATAGTCCGAATGAGAGAGGCATGTCCCGGGCAGTCTACCAGGGTGAACTGCAGGCTGTCATAGGGCTGCTGGCCCTTCTTGTCCTGCAGGTGACCCGGAAGGTCCACGGTGAAGGAGGAGAAGCCGAGGTCCAGGGTGATGCCTCTCTCACGAGACTGAGGGTTCTTGTCGAAGGCCGCCGTGGAGGCGGTGCTGCTCAGCGCCCGAGCCAGCGACGTCTTGCCGCTGTCGACATGTCCCAGAACTCCAACGTTGAAATTCAATGTTTCAGTCCGGCCGTCAGCCATGTTGACGAGCTGTCGCCTCGTTTAGGGGTACTTTCTTGCTCGGACCGTGGACTCACTGCCGTGACACTGTCATTAAAACATACATTTACTTACGTGCACACAGCATAACATTACATTATTATGTATTTCTACACCAACATTCATCTATTTATTCTTCTTCTCCAGATTTTGGCGCGCTCTACCTTCTTCAACCCATTCCATCATTCTGGGAATTCAAACTATCATTTTTCCAAGGTCAAAAAAATTCCAGTTTTTCCCGAAATTCCATAATACCATTTGCGACTTCAACATTTCTTGCCCGATTTCAACAATTCTAACACCAAACAATGCACTTCATTAACGACATTCATGCTCCTAATCATTTTCAAAAAAATCCCGCTTTTCCCCAAATTTCCAGGAAGTTCCCATTCAAATAAATGGGACATGTTTCCAACTTCCACAATTCCCACATTTTTCAACATATTCAAACCATTCCAACATCAAAACATTCCACTCCTCTTGGACATTCAAACTAACACTTTCCCAAGTTCCAAACCAAATTCCGGTTTTCCCGAAATTCCATAATACCATTTGCGACTTCAACATTTCTTGCCCGATTTCAACAATTCTAACACCAACCAATGCACTTCATTAAGGACATTCATGCTCCTAATCATTTTCAAAAAATCCCGCTTTTCCCCAAATTTCCAGGAAATTCCCATTCAAAAGAATGGGACATTTTTCCAACTTCCACAATTCCCACATTTTTCAACATATTCAAACCATTCCAACATCAAAACATTCCACTCCTCTTGGACATTCAAACTAACACTTTCCCAAGTTCCAAACCAAATTCCGGTTTTCCTGGAAATTCAAACTCTTCAACATTCCAACATTCAAACTATTCTTACAATCATACTACATTCTGTCAGCATTTCACAGTTCAACTTTAGCATTGGAGCATTCACACGCAATTCCTTCAAGAATTGCTTCATCCATCCATCCTTCCATTTCCTACCGCTTGTCCCTCTCGGGGTCGCGGGGGGTGCTGGAGCCTATCTCAGCTGCATTCGTCTAGTTTTATATATAACTTTTAAAAAAAAACACCTACACCTCGTCCCTTTCTCGTGTTAGCTCAACTAGTTAAAAGTAACTAACGACGCTGAATTGTGTTAGCAAAACAAACATTGACATGCTTTTTAAAAACCTCCATTATGCAATGTTATTTGGCATTTCTTTAACTCACGGTTAATGTTTCTGGCAATTTCCAAAACGACAGAAAACGCCAAAACGGAAATGTAAACTCTCCCGAGTGTATTTCCGGTAACAAAAATGATTGACAGAAAACACAGCCAGTTAAAATGCTCCCGGTGCTGTCCTTATCCAATTGTGTGGCGTAAAGAGCAAAACTGGGCGTGACCTTAAAGTATACCACTTCCGCCAACTTTCCCTAGTAACCCCACATGGAAACCAGTCTTCCTGTGTTTTGAGTTATGCTTATTAAAACCTCCATTATGCAATGTTATTTGTGATTTCTTTAACTCACGGTTAATGTTTCTGGCAGTTTCCAAAACGACAGAAAACGCCAAAACGGAAATGAAAACTCTCCCGGGTGTATTTCCGGTAACAACAATGATTGACAGAAGTCACAGCCAGTTAAAATGCTCCCGGTGCTGTCCTCACCCAATTGTGTGGCGTAAAACGCAAAACTGGGCGTGACCTTAAAGTATCAATCAATCAATCAATCAATCTTTATTTATATAGCCCTAAATCACAAGTGTCTCAAAGGGCTGCACAAGCCACAACGACATCCTCGGTACAAAGCCCACATACGGGCAAGGAAAAACTCACCCCAGTGGGACGTCGATGTGAATGACTATGAGAAACCTTGGAGAGGACTGCATATGTGGGTAACCCCCCCCCCCCCCTCTAGGGGAGACCGAAAGCAATGGATGTCGAGTGGGTCTGACATAATATTGTGAGAGTCCAGTCCATAGTGGATCCAACATAATAGTAAGAGTCCAGTCCATAGTGGGGCCAGCAGGACACCATCCCGAGCGGAGACGGGTCAGCAGCGCAGAGATGTTCCCAGCCGATGCACAGGCGAGCGGTCCACCCCGGGTCCCGACTCTGGACAGCCAGCACTTCATCCATGGCCACCGGATCTGTGCCCCCCCCCTCCCCCCCTCAAGGAAAAGGGGAGCAGAGGAGAAAAGAAAAGAAACGGCAGATCAACTGGTCTAACAGGGGGGCTATTTAAAGGCTAGAGTATACAAATGAGTTTTAAGATGGGACTTAAATGCTTCTACTGAGGTAGCATCTCTAATTGTTACCGGGAGGGCATTCCATAGTACTGGAGCCCCAATAGAAAACGCTCTATAGCCCGCAGACTTTTTTTGGGCTCTGGGAATCACTAATAAGCCGGAGTTCTTTGAACGCAGATTTCTTGCCGGGACATATGGTACAATACAATCGACAAGATAGGACGGAGCTAAACCGTGTAGTATTTTATACGTAAGTAGTAAAACCTTAAAGTCACATCTTAAGTGCACAGGAAGCCAGTGCAGGTGAGCCAGTATAGGCGTAATATGATCAAACTTTCTTGTTCTTGTCAAAAGTCTAGCAGCCGCATTTTGTACCAACTGTAATTTTTTAATGCTAGACATAGGGAGACCCGAAAATAATACGTTACAGTAGTCGAGACGAGACGTAACGAACGCATGAATAATGATCTCAGCGTCGCTAGTGGATAAAATAGAACGAATTTTAGCGATATTACGGAGATGGAAGAAGGCCGTTTTAGTAACACTCTTAATGTGTGATTCAAACGAGAGAGTTAGGTCGAAGATAATACCCAGATTCTTTACTGATTCGCCTTGTGTAATTGTTTGGTTGTCAAATGTTAAGGTGGTATTATTAAATAAATGTCGGTGTTTAGCAGGACCGATAATCAGCATTTCCGTTTTCTTGGCGTTGAGTTGCAAGAAGTTAGCGGACATCCATTGTTTAATTTCATTAAGACACGCCTCCAGCTGACTACAATCCGGCATGTTGGTCAGCTTTAGGGGCATGTAGAGTTGGGTGTCATCAGCATAACAATGAAAGCTAACACCGTATTTGCGTATGATGTCGCCTAGCGGCAGCATGTAAATACTAAAGAGTGCAGGGCCAAGAACCGAACCCTGAGGAACTCCGCACGTTACCTTAACATAGTCCGAGGTCACATTATTATGGGAGACGCATTGCATCCTGTCAGTAAGATAAGAGTTAAACCACGACAAAGCTAAGTCTGACATACCAATACGTGTTTTGATACGCTCTAATAAAATATTATGATCGACGGTACCAAAGGGAATAAGCGGTAGAAAATGGATGGATGGATGGTATCGAAAGCAGCGCTAAGATCAAGAAGCAGCAACATAGATGACGCATCAGAATCCATCGTTAGCAGTAGATCATTAGTCATTTTTGCGAGGGCTGTCTCCGTAGAGTGATTTGCTCTGAAACCGGATTGAAAAGGTTCACAGAGATTGTTAGACAATAAGTGTTCATTTAGCTGCTGTGCGACAATTTTTTTTCGAGGATTTTCGAAATAAAGGGAAGGTGGGACACCGGTCGGTAGTTTACCATGAGGTCAGGATCGAGGTTAGGTCTTTTGAGCAGAGGATGAATAACCGCTTTCTTGAATGCTAGGGGAACAGTGCCAGAGGAAAGTGATAAGTTTATAATATTTAGCACTGATGGACCTAATAATACAAAAAGCTCCTTGATAAGTTTCCCAGGAAGTGGGTCAAGTAAACATGTTGTTTGTTTTATCCCACTTACAAGCTGTAATAGTTCCTCTAATGTTATTTCATCAAAAAGAGAGAGACTATTTTGTATTGCAGTATCCGTCGTAGATACAGTTGTATCTGTGTTCATAGAAGTATACCACTTCCGCCAACTTTCCCTAGTAACCTCACATGGAAACCAGTCTTCTTGTATTTTGAGTTATGCTTATTAAAAACCTCCATTATGCAATGTTATTTGGCATTTCTTTAACTCCCGGTTAATGTTTCTGGCAATTTCCAAAACGACAGAAAACGCCAAAACGGAAATGTAAACTCTCCCGAGTGTATTTCCGGTA
Source organism: Nerophis lumbriciformis (assembly GCF_033978685.3). Classification (NCBI taxonomy): domain Eukaryota; kingdom Metazoa; phylum Chordata; class Actinopteri; order Syngnathiformes; family Syngnathidae; genus Nerophis; species Nerophis lumbriciformis. The sequence goes on along the minus strand of NC_084550.2, from coordinate 60,749,060 downwards.
ACAAAAATGATTGACAGAAAACACAGCCAGTTAAAATGCTCCCGGTGCTGTCCTTATCCAATTGTGTGGCGTAAAACGCAAAACTGGGCGTGACTTCAAGGTTACAACTTCCGCCAACTTTCCCTAGTAACCCCACATGGAAACCAGTCTTGTTGTATTTTGAGTTATGCTTATTAAAAACCTTCATTATGCAATGTTATTTGGCATTTCTTTAACTCACGGTTAATGTTTCTGGCAGTTTCCAAAACGACAGAAAACGCCAAAACGGAAATGTGAACTCTCCCGGGTGTATTTCCGGTAACAACAATGATTGACAGAAAACACAGCCAGTTAAAATGCTCCCGGTGCTGTCCTTATCCAATTGTGTGGCGTAAAACGCAAAACTGGGCGTGACCTTAAAGTATATCACTTCCGCCAACTTTCCCTAATAACCCCACATGGAAACCAGTCTTCTTGTATTTTGAGCTATGCTTATTAAAACCCTCCATTATGCAATGTTATTTGGCATTTCTTTAACTCACGGTTAATGTTTCTGGCAGTTTCCAAAACGACAGAAAACGCCAAAACGGAAATGTAAACTCTCCCGAGTGTATTTCCGGTAACAACAATGATTGACAGAAAACACAGCCAGTTAAAATGCTCCCGGTGCTGTCCTTATCCAATTGTGTGGCGTAAAACGCAAAACTGGGCGTGACTTCAAGGGTACCACTTCCGCCAAACTTTCCCTAGTAACCCCACATGGAAACCATTCTTCCTGCGTTTTGAGTTTTGGCGGCCATCGTTTTGTGAGACGTTAACCGACTTTTGGGACGCAAACGACACACGCCGCCATGAAGATTGAGGAGGTGAAGAGCACCACGAAGACTCAACGCATCGCTTCTCACAGTCACGTCAAAGGACTTGGCTTGGATGAGGCCGGGAACGCCAAACAGACAGCGTGTGGTTTGGTGGGGCAGGAATCTGCCAGGGAGGTAACGTTAACCTTCATTTATGACTAATAATGAGTCCGACAACTGAACATGTTCGTAAAACACGTTGTTCACAAACACAACGACTGGGATGCAACACAAACAATCGAAAGCATCTTTAAAAGCAAATGCAACGGGAAAATGCTGCAGGATCCAAAAGAAACACGCTGCAAAATACCAAAAACATCCACACGAACGATACCCCTAAAACAACTGCATGTGAGAAATGCTGCAAGTTGACAGAACAAAATGGAAGGGAGGTCATCAGACCTAGTGGACATTCATCTTTAAAGGGAAGTGCACTTTTTCATAATCATTACGAGACAAGAACACACATGTTTTTGTCTTTTTTAGCCTTCAAAGCCCTTTAAAACAACTTCAAAACCCTCCACCAACGTTTTATATTCAGACTAAGTATGTATATAATGTAGTAACACACACACATTCATAACAATATGTCAACAATATTTACCTTACTTTGGTCATTTTAATCGGCAGAACTTCTTTCCTCAGCGCGTTGATTACTGTTTCCATGGCAACGCACTTCCGGCAACAAATGTGTGTTCATACTTCTGGAAAAGTACAATTAAATTTCCACTGATAGTCACGCACACATGCTAGGTGTGGTGAAAATACTCTCTGCATTTGACCCATCCCCTTGTTCCACCGTCTGGGAGGTGAGGGGAGCAGTGAGCAGAAGATGGAAGAAAAGTATTGAAAACAAATGTAGAAAAGTTGGAAATAAAACAGTCAACTATTTTTTAGTCCCGAGTGTTTGTGCAGGGAGTACAAGACCAAAAATAAACAAATTACCCCGTTGGGAATAATCATTTTCAAACTTCATTTCTACTGTACTTGCAAATTTGCATCATCTTTAATAACAAAAGTCGCGGCTACTGCTGCCCACATTTTTTACGCTCTCCGCAAAAACTCTCGGGTGCTACTTTTTCAAACGACAACAAATGTGTTGTGTTGTGCCTTGATTCGCGCCACATTAATTTGGCGTAGGGGTGTAACGGTACGTGTATTTGTATTGAACTGTTTCGGTAGGGGGGTTCCGGTTCGGTTCGGAGGTGTACCGAACGAGTTTCCACACGGACATATTAAGTAGCGTAACGCACGTTGTGTAAACAATGCACACCGAGGCACAACACACGGCATGCTAGCAGCTAACGGGCTACGATAGACTGACCATACGTCCTCTTTTCACCGGACATGTCCTCTTTTGCGGAGCTATCAGGGCGGAGTTTCTTAAATGCCTCAAATGTCCGGCATTTTGAGTTAGGGTTGCGTGTATTTTCAATGTACGTTCAGGGTTAAGAAGGGGTTGAAAACAAAACAAATTGTGAGGGAGGGGCAGAGACAGAGAGAGAGAGAGAGTTATGATAAACTCGCATGCTTCGCCAGGCTCTGCTTTTTATCCACAGATTTATCACATTTAATTTTGTATTATCTATAGCAGGGGTGTCAAAAGTGTGCCATTTGCGGCCCACAGCTAATGTTTTAAAGGCCCACGGCACGTTCTAAAAATACTATTCAAATAATGAAAAACATAACAAAAGTGAAATAAATAAAGCTTAAAGGTGAAATGTAATATAGAAAAAGTTGACTAATAAAACAAAGCTGTTTTTTTTCTTTCAAACTGTCATTGCTCAAAACGTAATATTGCATCAAAATCAATGTTATTATGAATTATTGACCTATCCAAGGTTCCCATTACTTCACATCAAATATTCCACTAAGAAAAATATGTTTGGTGGAAGATTTTGCAAATTTGGTAAATAAATAACCCCAAAATGTATATTTTGTTGTTTTCTTACTGTACCGAAAATGAACCGAACCGTGACCTCTAAACCGAGGTACGTACCGAACCGAAATTTTTGTGTACCGTTACACCCCTAATTTGGTGAGCTACAAGCAGTGTGGGAAAAGGTCAACTCTGATGTCACCGTAATCGACCTGAAATGTTTCAGTATCGTACATCATATTGGCTTGTTGGTGCAGCAGGATTACCGTATTTTTTGGAGTATAAATCACACTGGCCGAAAATGCATATATAAGAAGGAAAAAAACATATAAGTCGCACTGGAGTATAAGTCGCATTTTTTGGGGAAATGTATTTGATAAAAGCCAACAGCAAGAATAGACATTTGAAAGGCAATTTAAAATAAATAAAGAATAGTGAACAACAGGCTGAATAAGTGTACGTTATATGAGGCATAAATAACCAACTGGTATGTTAACGTAACATATTATGGTAAGAGTCATTCAAATAACTATAACATATAGAACATGCTATACTAGGGATGTCCCGATCCGATATTTGGATCGGATCGGCTGCCGATATTTGCCAAAAATTGCGTATCGGCAAGGCATGGGAAAATGTCGATCCAGATCCAGTTTAAAAAAAAAACTCCGGCCCGTGTTTTCCAACGCACCGATTTAAATAATACATTGCACTTTTCTGCTGCTCCGTAATTTCCGTTCCGCATTTTCCAGCACACCTTCAACACATCCACAGGTCTGTGAATTCTCACGCAGTTGCTTTTAGCTGCTGGCATTACACGACAGGCTCTTCTCACTCTTTCCTGTGTCTCCCTCTCACAGACAGCAAGCGCACCTTCTTACACACGTCACATACTGTCACGACATACGTCACATACTGTCACGTCATACGTCACATACGTATACGTCCTCCCCGAGCAGAGAGGTAGCAGCATGGCTAACGTTAGCTGTGATGCTAGCGCAGCCGTGCGAGCAACGCTCCCTCTAAGGTGCGCGCTGTTCAAGCGTCCTCTGCGCATAGCAAATCTATGCCACGCACAAAATCAAATAAAAAAATAAGCGCATAACACATAAGACAATAGTTTTCGTCATCATTGTTCAAATATTGTGACGTCTGTCCAGACGCTTATCTCCATTCGGTGCCACACGTCCACACCATCAAAATGCAGAGGCAAAAATTTCCACATCAACACCGTATGAAAAAATTAGTGATTTTTTTAGTTGTGATTTCCTTCTCTGCATGAAAGTTTAAAAGTAGCATATATTAATGCAGTATGAAGAAGAATGTTTTAATGTAGACATGCAAGCCTTGAAAGAACATTTTGAAAATCAAGACTACATTTCCTGCAAATGGGTGCATTTCTACCCTATATTTTAACTTTAGATTTATTCTCATATCAAACTCTTTTGGCTGTCTTTTTGACACTTACATCCGGCACCCCCCTCCACACCCTGGATTATAAATACCGGTAATGTAAATAATTCAATGTGATTATCTTGTGTGATGACTGTATTATGATGATAGTATATATCTGATAGTATATATCTGTATCATGAATCAATTTAAGTGGACCCCGACTTAAACAAGTTGATAAACTTATTGGGGTGTTACCATTTAGTGGTCAATTGTACGGAATATGTACTTCACTGTGCAACCTACTAATAAAAGTCTCAATCAATCAATCAAAACACATAGAATCCTCATACTGCTGTGATTATATGCATCAAGTGTTCATTCAAGGCTAAGGCAAAATATCGAGATATATATTGTGTATCGCAATATGGCCTTAAAATATCGCAATATTAAAAAAAGGCCATATCGCCCAGCCCTAGTTTCAATGATGCCATTTCTGTTTGTCATGTATAATTTTGTCTATTTTGTGTTTATCCTTGAATAAACAGGTCAGTTTCTTGTTACCAACCATTGTGTACTATTCAAACTCCCCTAATTCAGCTGGCTAGTTGTTATCAAGAGTACTAAAACCCTTTTCAACATGATTCTGACAACTAAGTAGGCTAAGTAACTTTAAACTTTAATACATGCTCGGATAGGCCAGTATCGGTATCGGATCGGAAATGCAAAAACAATATCGGTATCGGATCGGAAGTGCAAAAACCTGGATCGGGACATCCCTATAAGAGTCATTCAAATAACTATAACATATAGAACATGCTATACGTTTACCAAACAATCTGTCACTCCTAATCGCTAAATCCCATGAAATCTTATACGTCTAGGGGACGGCGTGGCGCAGTGGGAGAGTGGCCGTGCGCAACCCAAGGGTCCCTGGTTCAATCCCCACCTAGTACCAACCTTCACCCAAGACACTTCACCCTTGCTCCTGATGGCTGCTGGTTAGCGCCTTGCATGGCAGCTCCCGCCATCAGTGTGTGAATGTGTGTGTGAATGGGTAAATGTGGAAGTAGTGTCAAAGCGCTTTGAGTACCTTGAAGGTAGAAAAGCGCTATACAAGTACAACCCATAGTCTCTTACGTGAATGAGATGAATAATATTATTTGATATTTTACGCTAATGTGTTAATATTTCACACATAAGTCGCTCCTGAGTATAAGTCGCATCCTCGGCCAAACTATGAAAAAAACTGCGACTTATAGTCTGAAAAATACGGTATATGTAAAATAATGAATTATTGTGTGGTTTTTGCTCATGCATAAATTCAAGTACATCAAGTACGCATCATTCAATCCCCTTACTTGGTTTTAGTCCTCTTTGTGTTTATATACATGTGCATTTTTCAGGCTTGTGGCATTATTGTTGACCTGATCCGCTCCAAGAAGATGGCAGGAAGGGCAGTTTTACTGGCTGGACCACCGGGCACTGGAAAGGTAAACAAACTTGTCATCACAGCATGAGCAGGACAAATGTGTTTCAACACCTTTTTCTTTGAAAGTGTTTTTTTTATTTCTCGCTCCTCTCCCTTTCAGACGGCACTGGCTTTAGCGATAGCACAGGAGCTGGGCAACAAGGTGCCTTTCTGCCCCATGGTGGGCAGCGAGGTCTACTCGTCGGAGATCAAAAAGACAGAAGTACTGATGGAGAATTTTAGAAGGGCGATAGGTGAGCATCACTTCGTCTGTTAGTCCTCAAAGGTGACCAATAAGACTTGAGAAAGTCGCTGGATTTGTCGCTTTTTTGGAAAAAGACAATTGGGATCCCCCTGCTATGTCTTCTTATTCTCTGGCAGACCATAAGCATCATTTATAAAGGTTGAACCGCAAGTACCTTTTACCATAAAATGCTGGTATTTATTAAAAAATGTGGAAAAAGTTGCGTATTTCTACTATGGGTGTAAAAAAAAAAAGATTTTAGATTGAAACATGATTCCTATTTGTACTGATTATTGATTTTAAAAAAAATAATTTTTTTTTAATATATATATATTTGTAAACATTTTTTATTTAAATTATTTTTTAAATAAAAAAGATTTATACATTTATTTTAACCTCAGGCAAGCCTACTATTTATTGTGTACTATTAGTGGGCGTGTCGCGTGCGATTTACTCAGACTCTGTACAATAGAAAAGTGGCGCAGCCCACCCCACCGGATTTAAATGATGTTTTTGTGTATACGACACAGCGTTCACCATGGAAACACTCATTTACTGCACATTCCGGTCATCCTGCACTGACCTGTGATGTTTGGTTGTTTTCAGACATGTAACAGTTTTTTTGATGGGCATTTTAGAAGCAGTCCTGCAGTGCATCTAGAACAGAACTCACTTTCTTAGCAAGTTGAAGGTGGCACTAGCTGCATGCGAGCGTGCTCTGAAATGTTTCAGGCACAAAAAAATGCAAGTTGCAATAATTTTTTTGGGGGGGTGAAAAAGGCTAGCGGACGCCATCAATTACCGTATTTTTCGGAGTATAAGTCGCACCTGCCAAAAATGCATAATAAAGAAGGAAAAAAACATATATAAGTCGCACTGGAGCCCGGCCAAACTATGAAAAAAACTGCGACTTATAGTCCGAAAAATACGGTAAATCTGTTTGAATCAGCCCTTTAAGTCATCCGGCAGCTATGAAATCAGAAAATGATATTGCTGAAAAGACAATATGTCCAATATTTTTTATTTTTCACAGTCCACATAAACTATATTGCCAAAAGTATTTGGCCACCTGCCTTCACTCACATATGAACTTGAAGTGCCATCTCATGGAATTGTTCAAAATGTTTAGGTATCCTGGAGCATTCAAAGTTCCTTTCACTGGAACTAAGGGGCCAAGCCCAACTCCCGAAAAACCAACCCCACACCATAATTCCTCCTCCACCAAATTTCACACTCTGCACAACGCAGTCCGAAATGTAGCGTTCTCCAATCCCAGACTGGTCCATCAGATTGCCAGATGGAAAAGCGTGATTCATCAGTCCAGAGAAGGCGTCTCCACTGCTGTAGAGTCCAGTGGCGACGTGCTTTACACCACTGCATCCCACGCTTTGCATTGGACTTGGCGATGTATGGCTTAGATGCAGCTGCACGGCCATGGAAACGCATTCCATGAAGCTCTCTGCGTACTGTACGTGGGCTAATTGGAAAGTCACATGAAGTTTGGAGCTCTGTAGCAACTGACTGTGCAGAAAGTCTTTGCACTATGCGCTTCAGCATCCGCTGACCCCTCTCCGTCGATTTACGTGGCCTACCACTTGGTGGCTGAGTTGCTGTTGTTCCCAAACTCTTCACTTTTCTTGTAATAAAGTTGACTTTGGAATATTTAGGAGTGATGAAAACTTCACGACTGGATTAGTTGCACACCTATTACAGGTCCACGCTGGAAATCACTGAGAGCGGCCCATTCTTTCACAAATGTTTGTAGAAACAGTCTCCATGCCTAAGTGCTTGATTTTATACACCTGTGATTAGGACACCTGATTCTCATCATTTGGATGGGCGGCCAAATACTTTTGGCAATATAGTGTATGTTGACAAGCAATTTCCCTTGTGGATCATTAAAGTTTGTCTAAGTCTAAGCACCGCCTCCTTTCTCACAGCTATTTCTGCCAGTTTGCACGCCGTCTCTAAATGACACAAAACCGCTCACGCAGAACAGCTACAACCTTGATAGATCACGCTTTGTGTGCTAAATTGTATAGGATGCCATGTGATCTGAGAATAACAAAGCTGATCTAGCACAGGAAGGAAACATCAATAGGTGGTCCTCATCACCGTAGCTTGCGCCGCGAGAACCCGATCTCCAGCGAGCTTGTCACCACCGATCCAATTAGAGTCTGTGCCTCACCATCTACGACCCCCAAGCACCCGCTGCACCAAAGCGGAACAAGACTTTTTAAGAAAACGAGGCCCAGGAATGTTGGCGGGGATCTGAGGCACATCACGTGCACAAGAACACAAAGGCATTCATGTCGTGGCGGTCCTCTCCCTTGCAGGGCTGCGTATCAAAGAGACGAAGGAGGTGTACGAGGGCGAGGTGACAGAGCTGACCCCCTGTGAGACGGAGAACCCCATGGGCGGCTACGGGAAGACCATCAGCCACGTCATCATCGGCCTGAAGACGGGCAAGGGCACCAAGCAGCTCAAGGTCAGATTGACACCGTTGATGAATCCAAAACATACCAAATGTACATTGGAGCCAGAACAGTAAATATGCTGTCTTTCTACCATTCAAACTCACTTTAATAAGAGTATTATTGGACAACCTACAGCAGGGGTGCTCACACTTTTTCTGCAGGCGAGCTACTTTTCAATTGATCAAGTCGTGGGGATCTACCTCATTCATATATATAATTTATATTTACTTATTTATGAAATATATGTTTTTGTTAATAAGTTAAAGGTGTTTAATGATAATGCAATCATGTTTAACACATATAGTTAATAAATTAAAGGTGTTTAATGATAATGCAATCATGTTTAACACATAGTTAATGTTGTTAATTAATTAAAGGTGTTTAATGATAATACAAGAATGTTTAATACATATAGTTAATATTGTTAATAAATTAAAGGTGTTTAATGATAATACAAGTATGTTTAATACATATAGTTGATATTGTTAACAAGTTAAAGGTGTTTAAAGATAATGCAAGCATGTTTAATACATATAATTAATATTGTTAACAAGTTAAAGGTGTTTAATGATAATACAAGCATGTTTAATACATATACCGGTAGTTAATATTATTAATAAGTTAAAGGTGTTTAAAGATAATACAAGCATGTTTAACACATATAGTTAATATTGTTAACAAGTTAAAGGTGTTTAATGATAATACAAGCATGTTTAACACATATAGTTAATATTGTTAACAAGTTGAAGGTGTTTAAAGATAATACAAGCAAGTTTAACACATATAGATTCCTTTCTTTCATGAAGACAAGAATATAAGTTGGTGTATTACCTGATTGTGATGACTTGCATTGATTGGAATCAGACAGTGGTGCTAAAACCGTCCGCATTTTCGAATGGAGGAGAAAAAAGTCCTCCTTTCTGTCCAATACCACATGAAAGTGGTTGCTTTTTGGCATCTTATTTGTCCAGCTTCCGTACTCCTTTGTATACACTTTACAAGAAATACATTGTCGGCAAACTCCGTAGCTTGCTAGCTTGTGCACGCCAGCTTTCTGAGACTCTTATTTTGTTAGCGCAACTGTGCAGTCGGTCTTTGGAGTTTTGACGACAGGTACGGCGCCAGAGTCTGTTGAAATAAAGTGTTTCTCGCCTTCCTGTCGGTAATTTTAATGAGCTGGCAGCAGCCAGCGTCATCTCAGAAGACCCTCGGGTGCCGTGAATGTCAATCAAGTGACATCATAGTGAAGATTTATGATCGCTCATTTTTAGGACTATTTTTTTCATGCCTGGCTGGTGATCGACTGACACACCCTCCGAGATCGACCGGTAGCTCGCGATCGACGTAATGAGCACCCCTGACCTACAGTATATGGGACAAATACTTTGTTAAAAAAAGAATAGAGGAGTCTGCATACTGTATTTTCCAGATTAAATATAGTGCACTGGTGTAAAAGTCGCACCCACAACATTTTTCTAACCATTATTTTTTGCCCATATATTACGTAACTATCTGTGGCTTATAGCAGTGTTTTTCAACCACTGTGCCGCGGCACACTAGTGTGCCGTGAGATACAGTCTGGTGTGCCGTGGGAGATGATCTAATTTCACATATTTGGGTTAAAAACATTTTTGCAAACCAGAAATTATAGTCTGCAAATGATGTGTTGTTGTTGTTGAGTGTCGGTGCTGTCTAGAGCTCGGCAGAGTAACCGTGTAACACTCTTCCATATCAGTAGGTGGCAGCCGGTAACTAATTGCTTTGTAAATGCAGGTAAAAATGTGTCTTATGCTTAAAACCAAAAATAAACAAAAGGCAAATGCCCCTAAGAAAAGGCATTGAAGCTTAGGGAAGGCTATGCAGAACGAAACTAAAACTGAACTGGCTACAAAGTAAACAAAAACAGAATGCTGGACGACAACAAAAACTTACTGTGGAGCAAAGACGGCGTCCACAATGTACATTCGAACATGACATGACAATCAACAATGTCCCCACAAAGAAGGAGAAAAACAACTGAAATATTCTTGATTGCTAAAACAAGGTAGATGCGGGAAATATCGCTCATAGGAAGACATGAAACTGCTACAGGAAAATACCAAAAAAAGAGAAAAAGCCACCAAAATAGGAGCGCAAGACAAGAACTAAAACACTACACAGGAAAACAGCAAAACAATTAAGGTTTGTCTAAGTCTAAGCACCGCCTCCTTTCTCACAGCTATTTCTGCACAACTGCCAGTTTGCACGCCGTCTCTGAACGACACAAAACCGCTCACGCAGAACAGCTACAACCTTGATAGATCACGCTGTGGGTGCTAAATTTCACATATTTGGGTTAAAAACATTTTTGCAAACCAGTAATTATAGTCTGCAAATTATGTGTTGTTGTTGTTGAGTGTCGGTGCTGTCTAGAGCTCGGCAGAGTAACCGTGTAACACTCTTCCATATCAGTAGGTGGCAGCCGGTAACTAATTGCTTTGTAAATGCAGGTAAAAATGTGTCTTATGCTTAAAACCAAAAATAAACAAAAGGCAAATGCCCCTAAGAAAAGGCATTGAAGCTTAGGGAAGGCTATGCAGAACGAAACTAAAACTGAACTGGCTACAAAGTAAACAAAAACAGAATGCTGGACGACAACAAAAACTTACTGTGGAGCAAAGACGGCGTCCACAATGTACATTCGAACATGACACGACAATCAACAATGTCCCCACAAAGAAGAATAAAAACAACTGAAATATTCTTGATTGCTAAAACAAGGTAGATGCGGGAAATATCGCTCATAGGAAGACATGAAACTGCTACAGGAAAATACCAAAAAAAGAGAAAAAGCCACCAAAATAGGAGCGCAAGACAAGAACTAAAACACTACACAGGAAAACAGCAAAAAAATTAAGGTTTGTCTAAGTCTAAGCACCGCCTCCTTTCTCACAGCTATTTCTGCACAACTGCCAGTTTGCACGCCGTCTCTGAACGACACAAAACCGCTCACGCAGAACAGCTACAACCTTGATAGATCACGCTTTGGGTGCTAAATTTCACATATTTGGGTTAAAAACATTTTTGCAAACCAGTAATTATAGTCTGCAAATTATGTGTTGTTGTTGTTGAGTGTCGGTGCTGTCTAGAGCTCGGCAGAGTAACCGTGTAACACTCTTCCATATCAGTAGGTGGCAGCCGGTAACTAATTGCTTTGTAAATGCAGGTAAAAATGTGTCTTATGCTTAAAACCAAAAATAAACAAAAGGCAAATGCCCCTAAGAAAAGGCATTGAAGCTTAGGGAAGGCTATGCAGAACGAAACTAAAACTGAACTGGCTACAAAGTAAACAAAAACAGAATGCTGGACGACAACAAAAACTTACTGTGGAGCAAAGACGGCGTCCACAATGTACATTCGAACATGACACGACAATCAACAATGTCCCCACAAAGAAGAATAAAAACAACTGAAATATTCTTGATTGCTAAAACAAGGTAGATGCGGGAAATATCGCTCATAGGAAGACATGAAACTGCTACAGGAAAATACCAAAAAAAGAGAAAAAGCCACCAAAATAGGAGCGCAAGACAAGAACTAAAACACTACACAGGAAAACAGCAAAAAAATTAAGGTTTGTCTAAGTCTAAGCACCGCCTCCTTTCTCACAGCTATTTCTGCACAACTGCCAGTTTGCACGCCGTCTCTGAACGACACAAAACCGCTCACGCAGAACAGCTACAACCTTGATAGATCACGCTTTGGGTGCTAAATTTCACATATTTGGGTTAAAAACATTTTTGCAAACCAGTAATTATAGTCTGCAAATTATGTGTTGTTGTTGTTGAGTGTCGGTGCTGTCTAGAGCTCGGCAGAGTAACCGTGTAACACTCTTCCATATCAGTAGGTGGCAGCCAGTAACTAATTGCTTTGTAAATGCAGGTAAAAATGTGTCTTATGCTTAAAACCAAAAATAAACAAAAGGCAAATGCCCCTAAGAAAAGGCATTGAAGCTTAGGGAAGGCTATGCAGAACGAAACTAAAACTGAACTGGCTACAAAGTAAACAAAAACAGAATGCTGGACGACAACAAAAACTTACTGTGGAGCAAAGACGGCGTCCACAATGTACATTCGAACATGACACGACAATCAACAATGTCCCCACAAAGAAGAATAAAAACAACTGAAATATTCTTGATTGCAAAAACAAAGTAGATGCAGGAAATATCGCTCAAAGGAAGACATGAAACTGCTACAGGAAAATACCAAAAAAAGAGAAAAAGCCACCAAAATAGGAGCGCAAGACAAGAACTAAAACACTACACAGGAAAACAGCAAAAAAACTCCAAATAAGTCATGGCGTCATGTGACAGGTCGTGACAGTACACCTACGGTACTTTGAGACAAGAGCTATAGTGATGCATGCTTGGTTATGGTTTAAAGGCATATCCAACAATTGCGACAATGACTTTTAACTGTCAACTGAGTTTATGATTTCTGCTGGTGGTGTGCCTCCGGATTTTTTGAACGCAAAAAATGTGCCTTGGCTCAAAAAAGGTTGAAAAACACTGGCTACAGTATGGACTATAAGTCGCAGATATATACGTTGTAAAACAAGTTATTTACTCAGAAAGATTCTGTAGATGTTTATTTACCGTATTTTTCGGAGTATAAATCGCTCCGGAGTATAAGTCGCACCGGCCGAAAATGCATAATAAAAAGGAAAAAAACATACAAGTCGCACTGAAGTATAAGTCGCATTTTTGGGGGAAATGTATTAGATAAAAGCCAACACCAAGAATAGACATTTGAAAGGCAATTTAAAATAAATAAAGAATAGTGAACAGGCTGAATAAGTGTACGTTATATGAGGCATAAATAACCAACTGGTATGTTAACGTAACATATTATGGTAAGAGTCATTCAAATAACTATAACATATAGAACATGCTATACGTTTATCTGTCACTCCTAATCGCTAAATCCCATGAAATCTTATACATCTAGTCTCTTACGTGAATGAGATAAATAATATTATTTGATATTTTACGCTAATGTGTTCATAATTTCACACATAAGTCGCACCTCCGGCCAAACTATGGAAAAAACTGCGACTTATAGTGTGAAAAATACGGTATTTTTTGCCCATATATTATGTAAATATCTGTGGCTTATAGTATGGACTATAAGTCGCAGATACAGTGGGGCAAAAAAGTATTTAGTCAGCCACCGATTGTGCAAGTTCTCCCACTTAAAATGATGACAGAGGTCTGTAATTTTCATCATAGGTACACTTCAACTGTGAGAGACAGAATGTGAAAAAAAATCCAGGAATTCACATTGTAGGAATTTTAAAGAATTTATTTGTAAATCATGGTGGAAAATAAGTATTTGGTCACTTCAAACAAGGAAGATCTCTGGCTCTCAGAGACCTGTAACTTCTTCTTTAAGAAGCTCTTCTGTCCTCCACTTGTTACCTGTATTAATGGCACCTGTTTGAACTTGTTATCTGTATAAAAGACACCTGTCCACAGCCTCAAACAGTCAGACTCCAAACTCCACTATGGCCAAGACCAAAGAGCTGTCGAAGGACACCAGGAAAATAATTGTAGACCTGCACCAGACTGTGAAGAGTGAATCTACAATAGGTAAGCAGCTTGGTGTGAAAAAATCAACTGTGGGAGCAATTATGAGAAAATGGAAGACATACAAAACCACTGATAATCTCCCTTGATCTGGGGCTCCACGCAAGATCTCATCCCGTGGGTTTAAAATGATCA
>NC_084550.2:60715000-60727500 GCF_033978685.3 Nerophis lumbriciformis | reverse complement strand
TGATTTGAATGCCCTGTTGACACCAATATCCAGCGGTTGGAGTTCTTTGGTTAATCCACCCGGAATGACGGCGAGTGTTGTATTTGTGTGCTTCACTTGTTTTTTGACACCATCTGTGATGTGGGCGCGCATAGAGTCGTATATCAACATGGACGGAGCTGTGTGAAAAAAGCCACCCGGCCTCTTCGCGTAAACTTCCCTTAACCACTCGCTCATCTTTTCTTCATCCATCCATCCCTTCGAGTTAGCTTTTATGATGACGCCGGCTGGAAAGGTCTCTTTTGGCAAGGTCTTCCTTTTGAATATCACCATGGGTGGAAGTTTCTGGCCATTAGCATGGCAAGCTAGAACCACAGTGAAGGATGACTTCTCATTCCCTGTGGTGCGAATATTCACCGTACGTGCTCCCGTTGTATCAACAGTGCGGTTCACAGGAATATCAAAAGTCAGTGGAACCTCGTCCATGTTGATAATGTGCTCTGGCCGGATCTTTTTTTCAGCAACTTGTTTTTACAATATGCATGGAAAGTAGCCAGCTTTTCTTTAAAGTCTTTAGGCAGTTGCTGTGAAATAGTGGTCCGTGTGCGGATGGAGAGATTGCGTCTTTTCATGAACCGGAAACACCAAGAAGCACCACCTTTAAAATCATCCAGGTGAAGTTCGCTTGCTAGCGCTGTTGCCTTCATTCGAATAGTGATGGTGCTGACACTTCTGCTTGCTGCTCTCTGCTCAACAACCCACTGTTTGAGTTTGTCCTCCAACAGTAGCCATCTTGCTTTGTTCCCTCCTCGGAAACTCTGTTTTGTCTTCTTTACCTGGCGCAGGTCATCTTCTTGCTTCCTCCACCTACGCACTGATTCATTTATGTTATATTCTCTTGCTGCTGCTCTATTTCCGTGTTCTTCGGCATGACTTATTGCCTTAAGTTTAAATTCTGCGTTATACGCGTGTCGCTTAGTAGGAGCCATTTTGTGGTCTGGTCTTTACAGATGTAAACACACAAAGGAAATGAAACGGAAATCCGCGCGCTTCTTCTTCTTCCGGGGGCGGGTGGTTGCTTACAGTAGAAGAAGAAGCGCTTCCTGTTCTATGGGGGCGGGTGCTTACCTTGGCGGTTGCTTGCGTAGAAGAAGAAGCGCTTCCTGTTCTACCGGGAAAAAAGATGGCGGCTGTTTACCGTAGTTTGCGAGATCGAAACTTTATGAAAATGAATCGTAATATTAATCCATATATAAGGCGCACCGGGTTAAAAGCCGCACTGTCAGCTTTTGAGTAAATTTGTGGTTTTTAGGTGCGGCTAATAGTGCGGAAAATACGGATAGGAGCCATTTTGGGGTCTTTACATAAACACACAAATGGAAATGAAACGTCACATATCCCAGCATGCACCGCGCGCTTCTTCTTCTTCTACGGGGAAAAAAAGATGGCGGCTGTTTACCGTAGTTGCGAGACCGAAACTTTATGAAAATTAATATTAATATTAACCCATATATAAGGCGCACCGGATTATAAGGCGCACTGTCAGCTTTTGAGAAAATTTGTGGTTTTTAGGTGCGCCTTATAGTGCGGAAAATACGGTGTATATATATATGTGTGTATATATATGTGTATATGTGTGTGTATGTATATGTGTACATATATATATATACATATATATATATATATAATGTACATATATACATACGGTATATATATACATACATACATATATATACTTAAACACATACATCTATACATACATATATATACACTTACATATATATATACACACACATCTATACATAACTGAGTATAGATATACATTATAGATAGATATATACACATTTATATGCACACATATACGCATATTCATACGTGTGTGTGTATATACATATAATATATATATGTATATACACACACACACACATATATACTGTATACATATATACACAAATACATATTTATATGCGTGTACCGTATTTTTCGGACTATAAGTCGCTCCGGAGTATAAGTCGTACCGGCCGAAAATGCATAACAAAGAAGAAAAAAAACCATATATAAGTCGCACTGGAGTATAAGTCGCATTTTTTGGGAAAATGTATTTGATAAAAGCCAACAGCAAGAATAGACATTTGAAAGGCAATTTAAAATATATAAAGAATAGTGAACAACAGGCTGAATAAGTGTACGTTATATGAGGCATAAATAACCAACTGGTACGTTAACGTAACATATTATGGTAAGAGTCATTCAAATAACTATAATATATAGAACATGCTATACGTTTATCTGTCACTCCTAATCGTTAAATCCCATGAAATCTTATACGTCTAGTCTCTTACGTGAATGAGATAAATAATATTATTTGATATTTTACGCTAATGTGTTAATCATTTCACACATAAGTCGCTCCTGAGTACTGAAAACCAGTAACTGGTTACAGTTACTAGTTACTTTATTTCAATAGTAACACAGCTACTAACTCAGTTACTTACACCAAAAAGTAATGTGTTACTGTGAAAAGTAACTATTTAGTTACTTCTTTTTTGTTCCTTTTCTTTTTAAGGCTCCCATTAATGCCCTTTTAGCCTTCATTTCAGTACTGTTATTGCAGTGGAGAATAATACAATCAACTTGACATGCATTTGCATCACTGAACTCTGCTAAGCAATGTGCTCTACATACAACACACAAAGACAAAGATATGTTTCAAAGGGCCAATTTATTTCAGGCCACAACAAATTGACAAAACTATTTTAAATAGCTGCAACATAATGGCTCTTTAACTTTAACTTTAAGTACCGGTAGATAGGATCTTTGATCCAAGACACAACTTACATTTAACTAAAATGTTATTTTCTTTGTGCTCGACAAAAGAAAAGTATTGAGGATGTCTCCATGTTAAGAAACTCGACTTCATGGCGATAGGATCTTTGATCCAAGACACAACTTACATTTAACTAAAATGTTATTTTCTTTGTGCTCGACAAAAGAAAAGTATTGAGAATGTCTCCATGTTAAGAAACTCGACTTCTGGCTTCGCCATGATGTCTTGTTAGTTGTTATGAGAGTAGCGTATGTGTGTGTGTGTGTGTGTGTGTGTGTGTGTGTGTGTGTGACCCTTTAAGATATGACATCATGTGAGGTGAGTGACGTCAGTGAGTGAGTGGGCGAGAGAGGTGAGGGAACGGCGACAGTGAGTGTGTGCAGGTGCTCTAGCGTGGTGGATGGCTGCGTCCAATAAAGTCACAAAGTTGCAACAAACCGCATTCATCTCAGCTGTAAAGACCCACTTCCGGGTAAAGTGAAGGTTGTTAGCCCCGAAGTACATAGGCCCTGGAGGAACGTCTCCCCTGCGCCCCTCAACTACGGTCTGGGAGCCCCCACCCACACAAAGCACGCCTTTTCTTTTCCTTGTGACACAGAAGGATGACACCGCAGCGCTCCAATAAAACACACTCAGATCTTCTGTTTCTAGCCGATACTACATAAAAAATAACGTAAAATAACGCAGTAACGCATCATGTAGTAACGGTAACTGAGTTACTGAATATAAAAAAATAGATTACTAGTTACCATTGAAACACTGGTTATAAATATAAATAAAATGTACTTACTTAATTGTGTATGTATGAGTATTGTTGAGGTGTGTCTCCAACACAGGGAGGACAAGACATTCTGTCCATGATGGGCCAGCTGATGAAACCCAAAAAGACGGAAATCACAGGTGCAATCACAACTTCTTCTCCATTTGTTTGTCATTGTAACTCACCACTTGTTGTCTCATTGTAACTCACCACTTGTTGTCTCATTGTAACTCACCACTTGTTGTCTCATTGTAACTCACCACTTGTTGTCTCATTGTAACTCACCACTTGTTGTCTCATTGTAACTCACCACTTGTTGTCTCATTGTAACTCACCACTTGTCTCATTGTAACTCACCACTTGTTGTCTCATTGTTACTCACCACTTGTTGTCTCATTGTAACTCACCACTTGTTGTCTCATTGTAACCTACCACTTGTTGTCTCATTGTAACCTACCACTTGTTGTCCCATTGTAGCTCACCACTTGTTGTCTCATTGTAGCTCACCACTTGTCTCATTGTAACTCACCACTTGTGGTCTCATTGTAACTCACCACTTGTTGTCTCATTGTTACTCACCACTTGTTGTCTCATTGTTACTCACCACTTGTTGTCTCATTGTAACTCACCACTTGTTGTCTCATTGTAACTCACCACTTGTTGTCTCATTGTAACTCACCACTTGTTGTCTCTTTGTTACTCACAACTTGTTGTCTCTTTGTTACTCACAACTTGTTGTCTCATTGTTACTCACCACTTGTTGTCTCATTGTAACTCACCACTTGGTTCTGCAGACAAGCTCCGGGCAGAGATTAACAAGGTGGTGAATCGCTACATCGACCAGGGTGTTGCCGAGCTGGTGCCCGGCGTGCTGTTTGTGGACGAGGTGCACATGTTGGACATCGAGTGCTTCACGTACCTCCATCGAGCCCTGGAGAGCACCATCGCCCCCATCGTGGTGTTCGCCTCCAACAGGGGGAACTGTCTCATCAGGTAGTCGGCCATCTTGCTTGACAGCTGGCCTTTTGAGGCCATTTTCCCCTGCTTTCTGTGTAAAAACTGTTTATATTTATGTAAATTAATGTTAGCACTTTTCCACCGGCGGGTGTTGTTGATAAATGGCTTTCGCTTTTCATAGTAGAGTTTTAACTTGCACTTACAGATGTAGCGACAAACTGTAGTAACTGAGAGTGGTTTTTCTGAAGTATTCCTGAGCCCATGTGGTGATATCCTTTAGACACTGATGTCGCTTTTTGATGCAGTACCGCCTGAGGGATCGAAGGTCACGGGCACTGTCGCTTAAGTGCAGTGATTTCTCCAGTTTCTCTGAAGCTTTTGATGATATTACGGAGCGTAGATGGTGAAATCCCTAAATTCCTTGCAATAGCTGGTTGAGAAATGTTGTTCTTAAACTGTTGGACAATTTGCTCACCACTTGTTGTCTCATTGCAACATCGTTGGCAACGATGTAATGGTCAAATTGGCCATAACACTTTTGTTAAACAAGTACACTATATTACCAAAAGTATTTGGCCACCCATCCAAATGATGAGAATCAGGTGTCCTAATCACAGGTGTATCAAATCAAGCACTTAGGCATGGAGACTGTTTCTACAAACGTTTGTGAAAGAATGGGCCGCTTTCAGTGATTTCCAGCGTGGAACTGTCATAGGATGCCACCTGTGCAACAAATCCAGTCGTGAAATTTCCTCGCTCCTGAATATTCCAAAGTCAACTGTCGGCTTTATTATAAGAAAATGGAAAAGTTTGGGAACAACAGCAACTCAGCCACCAAGTGGTAGGCCACGTAAACTGACAGAGAGGGGTCAGTGGATGCTGAAGCGCATAGTGCAAAGACTTTCTGCACAGTCAGTTGCTACAGAGCTCCAAACTTCATGTGACCTTCCAATTAGCCCACGTACAGTACGCAGAGAGCTTCATGGAATGGGTTTACATGGCAGAGCAGCTGCATCTAAGCCATACATTGTATGTAACAGTTCATAATAAGTAAATGGATGACATAAGTATATATATATATATATATATATATATATATATATACATACACACACCTTTTCCCAGCTGAGCACAAGTTAACTGTGATTGGCAATATTTATTATATATATATACATACATCGATGGACACCTATGGCCATTACATCATCACCAAAATGAATCACGCTTTTCCTTCTGGCAATCTGATGGACCAGTCTGGGTTTGGAGGTTGCCAGGAGAACGCTACATTTCGGACTGCATTGTGCCGAGTGTGAAATTTGGTGGAGGAGGAATTATGGTGTGGGGTTGTTTTTCAGGAGTTGGTCTTGGCCCCTTAGTTCATCAAGACCAGTCCTTTCAGATGTGGGAGGGGCCACAGCAGCACCCAGTGCTCGTTAAGAAGAGCAATGTGTGCTTTTGTGTCAGTCGCTAAAAGTCGCCATGGTGGTCCCTTGTTCCCCGCTGTTAATTGGTTCCGAACATGGCAGCAATAAATGGTATGAATCAATTTATGACCTTCTACAAACATTTTTCAACATCATAAAAGCCCTTTAGACATGAAATAACATCCTTTAGTCACCATTACACTCTTTTCATCCAATATGGTCAAGCTGCCGGAGGCTGAGCCAATCAGTGGCCACGATACTGAGCAGTGTGCCCTTAATGGTTTGCACTGCAAAAACTGCAATCTAAGTAAGATTAAATATGTCAAATAAGGGTGATATTTGCTTATTTTCTGTCTGATAAGATAATTCTTCTCACTAAGCAGATTTTATGTTAGAGTGTTTTACTTGTTTTAAGTGTTTTGGTCCTAAATGATCTCAGTAAGATATTACAGCTTGTTGCTGAGATTTGACGACCTATATTGAGTAAAACATGCTTGGAACTATTTTTGTCCAGATGTCCAAAACACACCCAGCAGTGGTGCACAGGAAGGTGGGGAAGAAGAGGGGAAAAGGTGGCCAAAATGGTCAAAAGTCCCAATTTTGTCCAATACCAGTCCCACGAGTCCCGCCGCCGGCCTCACAAGTCCCGGGATGTAAAAAAGGTCCCAGCCGAGTCCCACGGGAAGTGGGGGAGAAAAGTCGGCAAAAGTCCCCAAAAATGTTCAAAATATCTACCCAGGTTGGAATCCCACAAGTCCTGGGATGTCCAACATGTCCATAACACACCCAGCCCAGTCCCATGGGGAGGGGGGATAAAAGTTGGAAAAGTCGGCAAAAGTCCCAAAAATGTTCAAACTACCTACCCAGGTTCGAGTCCCACATGCTCGAACCCCGGGTGTGATTTTTGAACATTTTACCCACTTTTCTCCCCGCCTTCCCGTGGGACTTTGCTGGGCGCGTCTTGGACATTTGGGCATCCCAGCCGGTGGCGGGACTTGTGGGACTCGAACCTGGGTAGGTATTTTGAACATTTTTGGGACTTTTGCCGACTTTTCCAACTTTTACACCCCACCCCCCTCCCCTACCCTACCCGTGGGACTCGGCTGGGTGTGTTATGGACATCCCGGGACTTGTGCGGCCATACATAAGATTTTATGTTAGAGTGTTTTACTTGTTTTAAGTGTTTTGGTCCTAAATGATCTCAGTAAGACATTACAGCTTGTTGCTGACATTTGATGACCTATATTGAGTAAAACATGCTTGAAACTACAAACACCGTTTCCATATGAGATGGGAAATTGTGTTAGATGTAAATATAAACGGAATACAATGATTTGCAAATCATTTTCAACCCATATTCAGTTGAATATGCTACAAAGACAACATATTTGATGTTCAAACTGATAAACTTTTTTTTTTTTGCCAATAATCATTAACTTTAGAATTTGATGCCAGCAACACGTGACAAAGAAGTTGGGAAAGGTGGCAATAAATACTGATAAAGTTGAGGAATGCTCATCAAACACTTATTTGGAACATCCATGATTGGGTATAAAAACAGCTTCCCAAAAAATTATGGGGCGAGGTACACCCCTTTGTCCACAACTGCGTGAGCAAATAGTCAAACAGTTTAAGAACAACGTTTCTCAAAGTGCAATTGCAAGAAATTTAGGGATTTCAACATCTACGGTCCATAAAATCATGAAAAAGTTCAGAGAATCTGGAAAAATCACTCCACGAATGACCGTGACCTTCGATCCCTCAGACGGCACTGTATCAAAAACCGACATCAATCTCTAAAGGATATCACCACATGGGCTCAGGAACACTTCAGAAAACCACTGTCACTAAATACAGTTGGTCGCTACATCTGTAAGTGCAAGTTAAAGCTCTAATATGCAAAGCGAAAGCCATTTATCAACAACATCCAGAAACGCCGCCGGCTTCTCTGGGCCCGAGATCATCTAAGATGGACTCATGCAAAGTGGAAAAGTGTTCTGTGGTCTGAGGAGTCCACATTTCAAATTGTTTTTGGAAATATTCGACATCGTGTCATCCGGACCAAAGGGGAAGTGAACCATCCAGACTGTTATCGACGCAAAGTTCAAAAGCCAGCATATGTGATGGTATGGGAGTGCATTAGTGCCCAAGGCATGGGTAACTTACACATCTGTGAAGGCACCATTAATGCTGAAAGGTACATACAGGTTTTGGAACAACATATGCTGCCATCTAAGCGCCGTCTTTTTCGTGGACGCCCCTGCTTATTTCAGCAAGACAATGCCAAGCCACATTCAGCACGTGTTACAACAGCGTGGCTTTGTAAAAAAAGAGTGCGGGTACTTTCCTGGCCCACCGGCAGTCCAGACCTGTCTCCCATCGAAAATGTGTAGCGCATTATGAAGCGTAAAATACGACAGTGTAGACGCCAGACTGTTGAACGACTGAAGCTCTACATAAAACAAGAATGGGAAAGAATTCCACTTTCAAAGCTTCAACAATTAGTTTCCTCAGTTCCCAATCGTTTATTGAGTGTTGCTAAAAGGAAAGGCCATGTAACACAGTGGTGAACATGCCCTTTCCCAACTACTTTGGCACGTGTTGCAGCCATGAAATTCTAAGTTAATTATTATTTGCAAAAAAGAAACAAAGTTTATGAGTTTGAACATCAAATATGTTGTCTTTGTAGTGCATTCAATTGAATATGGGTTGAAAAGGATTTGCAAATCATTGTATTCCGTTTATATTTTCATCTAACACAATTTCCCAACTCATATGGAAACGGGGTTTGTAGAATATCAAGTGTTGCAAAGCTGTGTCATCAACACTCACAAGTATAAAACTACTTTTTTAAAGTAATCATTTCTTATTTCAAGCATGTAAAATAAAAAATCATGATTTTGACACTATTGTGTCTCATAATTACCGTATTTTTTGGACTATAAGTCGCAGTTTTTTCATAGTTTGGGTGCGACTTATACTCAGGAGCGACTTATGTGTGAAATGATTAACACTAGCGTAAAATATCAAATAATATTATTTATCTCATTCACGTAAGAGACTAGACGTATAAGATTTCATGGGATTTAGCGATTAGGAGTGACAGATAAACGTATAGCATGTTCTATATGTTATAGTTATTTGAATGACTCTTACCATAATATGTTACGTTAACATACCAGTTGGTTATTTATGCCTCATATAACGTACACTTATTCAGCCTGTTGTTCACTATTCTTTATTTATTTTAAATTGCCTTTCAAATGTCTATTCTTGCTGTTGGCTTTTATCAAATACATTTCCCCCCAAAAAATGTGACTTATACTCCAGTGCGACTTATATATGCATTTTGGGCCGGTGCGACTTATACTCCGAAAAATACAGTAAAGCAGATGACAGCCAAATGGACTTTGCTGTTTTATTTTCAATGAAACAATAGAAAATACGTACTCATATAGTAGTACAGTTGTTATTAGTGAGAATATACTTATTTTAAGGTATTTTTGGGTTCATTGAGGTTAGCTAATTTTACTTGTTTTGGAAAGTCTTGACAAGCCAAATTTTCTTGTTCTATTGGCAGATAATTTTGCTTAGTTCAAATTAAATACCCCTCATTTTTGTAATTTTTTTCCTTGTTTTTGAACACTGACTTTTTGCAGTGTACTAGTGTAGTATTGAGATTTTTGCTTTATTTAGTCATTTTTGTGCTCAATTTAGGACCAAAAATTGCAGAAAAATGCTTTTAAAAATCGGTGTATTGTGGTGAAGCCACAATATTTTAAGAGCATTGCGGCGAAGAACGACTGTAGTCGCTTTTTTTTGGTATTTAGAGAGGTCTGGTTTAGGGATGTCCCGATCCAGGTTTTTGCACTTCCGATCCGATACCGGCCTATCCGAGCATGTATTAAAGTTTAAAGTTATTTAGCCTACTTAGTTGTCAGAATCATGTTGAAAAGGGTTTTAGTACTCTTGATAACAACTAGCCAGCTGAATTAGGGGAGTTTGAATAATACACAATGGTTGGTAACAAGAAACTGACCTGTTTATTCAAGGATAAACACAAAATAGACAAAATTATACATGACAAACAGAAATGGCATCATTGAACTAGGGCTGGGCGATATGGCCTTTTTTTAATATTGCGATATTTTAAGGCCATATTGCGATACACAGTATATATCTCGATATTTTGCCTTAGCCTTGAATGAACAATATAATCATAGCAGTATGATGATTCTATGTGTTTTGATTGATTGATTGAGACTTTTATTAGTAGGTTGCACAGTGAAGTACATATTCCGTACAATTGACCACTAAATGGTAACACCCCAATAAGTTTTTCAACTTGTTTAAGTCGGGGTCCACTTAAATTGATTCATGATACAGATATATACTATCAGATATATACTATCATCATAATACAGTCATCACACAAGATAATCTCATTGAATTATTTACATTATTTATAATCCAGGGTGTGGAGGGGGGCGCCGGATGTAAGTGTCAAAAAGACAGCCAAAAGAGTTTGATATGAGAATAAATCTAAAGTTAAAATATAGGGTAGAAATGCACCCATTTGCAGGAAATGTAGTCTTGATTTTCAAAATTTTCTTTCAAGGCTTGCATGTCTACATTAAAACATTCTTCTTCATACTGCATTAATATATGCTACTTTTAAACTTTCATGCAAAGAAGGAAATCACAACTAAAAAAAATCACTAATTTTTTCATACGGTGTTGATGTGGAAATTTTTGCCTCAGCATTTTCATGGTGTGGACGTGTGGCACCGAATGGAGATAAGCGTCTCGACAGACGTCACAATATTTGAACAATGATGACGAAAACTGTTTTCTCTGTCGTGTCCGTGTGTCGGAAATTGTTATGCGCTTATTTTTTTTATTTGATTTTGTGCGTGGCATAGATTTGCTATGCGCAGAGGACGCTTAAACAGTGCGCAATTGCACAGGCGAGCACCTTAGAGGGAGCGTTGCTCGCACGGCTGCGCTAGCATCACAGCTAACGTTAGCCATGCTGCTACCTCTCTGCTCGGGGAGGACGTATACGTATGTGACGTATGACGTGACAGTATGTGACGTATGTCGTGACAGTATGTGACGTATGTCGTGACAGTATGTGACGTGTGTAAGAAGGTGCACTTGCTGTCTGTGAGAGGGAGACACAGGAAAGAGTGAGAAGAGCCTGTCGTGTAATGCCAGCAGCTAAAAGCAACTGCGTGAGAATCCACAGACCTGTGGATGTGTTGAAGGTGTGCTGGAAAATGCGGAACGGAAATTACGGAGCAGCAGAAAAGTGGAATGTATTATTTAAATCGGTGCGTTGGAAAACTGGATCTGGATCGGCATTTTCCCATGCCTTGCCGATACGCAATTTTTGACAAATATCGGCAGCCGATCCGATCCAAATATCGGATCGGGACATCCCTAGTCTGGTTACTGGCTAAATATAGCAACAAAGTGTCAACACTGATCCCTCTTACTATGTCTTCTTGTTCTCTGGCAGACCAGGATGGTTATCAAGTGTTGATGAGCAATCCAGCTGCAGTTCTTCCATGAAAAACTCGGGCAGGTTTATGACTCCGGTGTATTTTTCAGGGGCACCGAGGACATCAGCTCGCCGCACGGCATCCCGCTGGACCTGCTGGACAGAGTGATGATCATCCGCACCATGCTGTACACGCCGCAGGAGATGAAGCAGGTCAGCGGTCGCCACGGTTACCGCAAGCGCCGGAGTTTTCCAGTCTCCTGACAATTTGATCCCACGCCACAGATCATCAAAATCCGCGCCCAGACCGAGGGGCTCGTCATCAGCGAGGAGGCGCTCGCGCACCTGGCGGAGATCGGCGCCAAGACCACCCTCAGGTATACGCCGCGCACTTTACGGACACAAGTACCGTATTTTCCGCACTATAAGGCGCACCGGATTATTAGCCGCACCTTCAATGAATGGCATATTTCATAACTTTGTCCACCAATAAGCCGCCCCGGACTATAAGCCGCGCCTACGCTGCGCTAAAGGGAATGTCAAAAAAACAGTCAGATAGGTCAGTCAAACTTTAATAATATATTAAAAACCAGCGTTCTAACAACTCTGTTCACTCCCAAAATGTACGCAAATGTGCAATCACAAACATAGTAAAATTCAAAATAGTGCAGAGCAATAGCAACATAATGTTGCTCGAACGTTAATATCACAACACACAAAATAAACATAGCGCTCACTTTCTGAAGTTATTCTTCATTCGTAAATCCTTCGTCTTCGGTGTCCGAAGTGAAAAGTTGGGCAAATTTACGATCCACTGGCAGATGTTGGCGTCGTCTGGCGCTGCCTCCTCGTCTTAGTGAAGGTGTGTTCGCCTTCTGTCATCCATTGTTCCCACGCAGTTAGCAGTCTAGCTTCGAATGCCCTGTTGACACCAATATCTAGCGGCTGGAGGTCTTTTGTCAATCCACCCGGAATGACGGCGAGTATTGAATTAAGCGCGTAAGCGTGTCTCTCAATGTGCTGTTATGAGCTAGCAAATATAACAACTAC
>NC_084550.2:60695000-60710000 GCF_033978685.3 Nerophis lumbriciformis | reverse complement strand
TTATCAACAACACCCAGAAACGCCGTCGGCTTCGCTGGGCCTAAGCTCATCTAAGATGGACTGATACAAAGTGGAAAAGTGTTCTGTGGTCTGACGAGTCCACATTTCAAATTGTTTTTGGAAACTGTGGACGTCGTGTCCTCCGGACCAAAGAGGAAATGAACCATCCGGATTGTTATAGGTGCAAAGTTGAAAAGCCAGCATGTGTGATGGTATGGGGGTGTATTAGTGCCCAAGACATGGGTAACTTACACATCTGTGAAGGCGCCATTAATGCTGAAAGGTACATACAGGTTTTGGAGCAACATATGTTGCCATCCAAGCAACGTTACCATGGACGCCCCTGCTTATTTCAGCAAGACAACGCCAAGCCACGTGTTACATCAACGTGGCTTCATAGTAAAAGAGTGCGTGTACTAGACTGGCCTGCCTGTAGTCCAGACCTGTCTCTCATTGTAAATGTGTGGCGCATTATGAAGCCTAAAATACCACAACGGAGACCCCCGGACTGTTGAACAACTTAAGCTGTACATCAAGCAAGAATTCCACCTGAGAAGCTTCAGAAATGTGTCTCCTCAGTTCCCAAACTTTTACTGAGTGTTGTTAAAAGGAAAGGCCATGTAACACAGTGGTGAGCATGCCCTTTCCCAACTACTTTGGCACGTGTTGCAGCCATGAAATTCTAAGTTAATTATTATTTGCAAAAAAAAAATAAAGTTTATGAGTTTGAACATCAAATATGTTGTCTTTGTAGTGCATTCAATTGAATATGGGTTGAAAATGATTTGCAAATCATTGTATTCCGTTTATATTTAAATCATACACAATTTCCCAACTCATATGGAAACGGGGTTTGTAGTTAAAATGACAGATACTACACATTAAAGTGATGATAAATTGCGAACACATTTTGTCAACGCCATAAGATGTGGGCGTGGCCTGGCGCCAAACTTTGTTGCGATGATTCGCCACAACACACAAAACGTTAATAACTCGGCTCCACAAATTCAGATCTTGGTCTTATTTAGTAGAAATGATGATGATGACACCCTGGAGTGCCCGATGGGTCAGTACCTGTTACTGTTTACTCGTAGTGGGCGGAGCTTGGCGGCGAAAACCGCCCCACGACATCACCAATCTAACTGTCATTTCTGCACTTTATGTGACCAGAGACGGATACTAACCTGATGGGTGATGATGAATTGTGAACAAATATTTGCAACTGACAGGATGTGGGCGTGGCCTGGCGCCAAACTTCAATCTGATGGTTCGCCCCAAGAAGTCAAAGGAGTTGTCTGGAGACCGGCACTAATCCGTCATTCTGGGGTATTGTGTAGAATTTTGAGGACAAACTTGAATTTGTGGCTGTTACATAAAAAGTGTGGATACTTTCCAGATGCACGCCATGTCAAATATTAGTTTATTGACTAGAGTGTCACCGTATATTATGTAATTAGGTACACCTGCACAACGTATGAGAGATGTAAGATAACAATGCTGACTTGTTATTGACATTAGAGATGTCCGATAATATCGGTAGTCCGATATTATCGGCCGATAAATGCTTTAAAATGTAATATCGGAAATTATCGGTTTCAAAAAGTAAAATGTATGACTTTTTAAAAGGCCGCTGTGTACACAGACGTAGGGAGAAGTACGGAGCGCCAATAAACCTTAAAGGCACGTAATATCTACGGCTTTTCACACACACAAGCGAATGCAAGGCATACTTGGTCAACAGCCATACAGGTCACACTGAGGGTGGCCGTATAAACAAGTTTAACACTGTTACAAATATGCGCCACACTGTGAACCCACACCAAACAGGAATGACAAACACATTTCGGGAGAACATCCGCACCGTCACACAACATAAACACAACAGAACAAATACCCAGAATCTCTTGCAGCACTAACTCTTCCGGGACGCTACAATATACACCCCCCGCTACACCCCGCCCACCTAAACCTCCTCAAGGATCCTTGCAGGAACTTTCTCAATGGTGTACCTACCCTCCGTGACCCAGAAAGTGAGCTGTGTGTCTCACTTCTCCCTTGATCTCCCTCTGGACTCTGACTGCCTCCCTCGTTCCTCGACTACTCTCTCTGCCCCACGGACCGCGCGCGAATCTCGGGTCCCTTCTACGTTGCCCTCTTTGGTTTTGTCTGCTTCCTCATTCAACATTTACGGTAACACTCAACAGCTAATCTACACACATAGTCACACACACCATTCTATAGTTTATTAGTATTATTATTATATATATATATTTTAAGTATGTATACATTAAATCATTGAACATTACTACCCCCTGGTGTCTGTTGCCGTCGTCTCCAATAGTGAAACGCAACACACCCCTACCCCCCCAACTCAACCCCGCCCACCTCAACCTCCTCATGCTCTCTTAGGGAGAGCA
This sequence comes from Nerophis lumbriciformis, assembly GCF_033978685.3. Lineage (NCBI taxonomy): Eukaryota > Metazoa > Chordata > Actinopteri > Syngnathiformes > Syngnathidae > Nerophis > Nerophis lumbriciformis. Next base: position 60,707,583 of record NC_084550.2, on the reverse strand, counting down.
TGTCCCAAATTCCAAGCTGCTGTTTTGAGGCATGTTAAAAAACATAATGCACTTTGTGACTTCAATAATAAATATGGCAGTGCCATGTTGGCATTTTGTTTCCATAACTTGAGTTGATTTATTTTGGAAAACCTTGTTACATTGTTGAATGCATCCAGCGGGGCATCACAACAAAATTAGGCATAATAATGTGTTGTTATCGGTTGATTACGGAATTGGTAATTAAGAGTTGGACAATATCGGAATATCGGCAAAAAAAGCCATTATCGGACATCTCTACTTGTGACATTGTCATGGGAGATATTGTATTATTGTTCCTAATAGCACATGTGTGTTGTCCAGCTCAGATGTTATTTATGAAACAGAGTGAAAAAGTGCCTTGTCTTGGGGAGGGGAAGAGAAGTGGCACATCTACTTCCTGGTGTTTCCTCCTGACTTCACGCCGCCAAACACCGATGGAGAGACTTCACCCCTTTTCTCTGTGGAGGACACAACCATTTTTGTTACACTTTCTCTGAGACACATCACTTCCTGCTAGGCCTACAACACGCCAGTAGGGGCAGCATTGCTCTGCAAACAATTTGCTGGTAAATACCTTATTACTATTTGTTGTATTCAGTACTCGTTATTCTCTCCATACTATTTGTATTGTTCAAACATCACTCGCTCACTACAACCTTTTATGATGACAACAGTTGGACTCCGTAACAAATGACTTTATTACTTCTTATGGGGATTTTTAATAAATGGTATAACGATAATAAAGCGGAAAGACGACCACATCCCTTCATTGACTTCCTGTTCCACTCAGGATTGAATACAAAGTCTCCCTACTAACCCACCAGTGCCTCCATGGAAATGCCCCCCTCTACCTGACCCTCTCCCTGACCACCTGAGGGCACCACAGACTGTGGATGCTTTTATAAAAGGCTTAAAAACCTTTCTTTTTTTTTTTTTTAAAAAAAGCCTTTTTTTTTTTTTTTTTTAAAAAGCCTTTTTTTTTTTACATATATGTGTGCTAGTTATAGCTATTAGGCTGTTCTAGTTTTTATTTGTTTTACTATTTATTTTGGGGGCAGCTATTTGTGGTTCTGGCGTTGTTTTTTAAATACACTGTAGCACTTTGAGGTTGTTTGTTCAATGTAAAGTGCTTTTACAAATAAAATCTATTATTATTATAATATGCAGATAAAATATGATACAGCATGAAACACACATACGATGTATTAATTAATAAGAGGGGTAATGAATACATTTTTTTTTTAAATGATACCACTTTAAATTGGATACGTCTAAGTGTTACAATGTTAATGTTATTTACTATGATTCTTAAAAATATATTAGTACATTTTAAAACTATACTATACACAAAAAATGTTATACATAATGAAAGAAAACAAATCCATTAAGTAATAATAGGTAGTATTATATATTATATAATAGTCACATTTTTTAAATAATAAATATTCTAAAGTGGGGAAAAACAACTATAAATAATAAATACATATATATACATTTGATATATGGAGTGCTTCCTTTATCCTTATATTCTTATGTATGTATATATAATATAAACACACACACACATATGTTGGTATATATACACAAACACATAAAGAACACACAATATTTGTTTCTTAAAGTTCATGATAATAATCATGTTTCCTAAAGGGAAAAAAAACGTGGCAACCTAAATAATAATCTGAGCTTTAATTTGGATATGACTGTTTAGAATGTTAAAATGTTACCTGGACATTCTCTCTATAGTTCATAAAGGCCAGCGTTTGACACTGGAACAGATTCATTCACTTTATTTCCATTGGGATTTTTTTTTTTTTTTTAATTTTTAAAGCTATTAATAATAAACAATTTATTAATACATCTTAATAATGGTGGTTAACTTTTTTTTAAATAATTATATAAAGTTAAAGAAAAAGGTTACATTTCACTCTCTAAGTACTTTATTTAATAATCACACTATAAAAATAATATTCACTACACACACATTTGATTCCAGTGGAAAAAAAGTCCAACAGGAGTTCTTCCTTTGTCTTATATTCTTAATGTCCTTATATGGAGAGCTTCCTTTGTCCTTATATTTGTAATGTCCTTATATGGAGTGCTTCCTTTGTTCTTATATCCTTAATGTCCGTATATGGAGTGCTTCCTTTGTCCTTATATGGAGTGCTTCCTTTGTCTTATATTCTTAATGTCCTTATATGAAGTGCTTCCTTTGTCCTTATATCCTTAATGTCCTTATATGGAGTGCTTCCTTTGTCTTATATTCTTAATGTCCTTATATGGAGTACCTAATTTGTTCTTATATCCTCAATGTCCTTATATGGAGTGCTTCCTTTGTTCTTATATCCTTAATGTCCTTATATGGAGTGCTTTTTTGTCCTTATATCCTTAATGTCCTTATATGGAGTGCTTCCTTTGTCTTATATTCTTAATGTCCCTATATGGAGTGCTTCCTTTGTCCTTATATCCTTAATGTCCTTATATGGAGTGCTTCCTTTGTCTTATATTCTTAATGTCCTTATATGGAGTGCTTCCTTTGTCCTTATATCCTTAATGTCCTTATATGGAGAGCTTCCTTTGTCCTTATATTTGTAATGTCCTTATATGGAGTGCTTCCTTTGTTCTTATATCCTTAATGTCCGTATATGGAGTGCTTCCTTTGTCCTTATATGGAGTGCTTCCTTTGTCTTATATTCTTAATGTCCTTATATGAAGTGCTTCCTTTGTCCTTATATCCTTAATGTCCTTATATGGAGTGCTTCCTTTGTCTTATATTCTTAATGTCCTTATATGGAGTACCTAATTTGTTCTTATATCCTCAATGTCCTTATATGGAGTGCTTCCTTTGTTCTTATATCCTTAATGTCCTTATATGGAGTGCTTTTTTGTCCTTATATCCTTAATGTCCTTATATGGAGTGCTTCCTTTGTCTTATATTCTTAATGTCCCTATATGGAGTGCTTCCTTTGTCCTTATATCCTTAATGTCCTTATATGGAGTGCTTCCTTTGTCTTATATTCTTAATGTCCTTATATGGAGTGCTTCCTTTGTCCTTATATCCTTAATGTCCTTATATGGAGAGCTTCCTTTGTCTTATATTCTTAATGTCCTTATATGGAGTGCTTCCTTTGTCCTTATATCCTTAATGTCCTTATATGGAGTGCTTCCTTTGTCCTTATATCCTTAATGTCCTTATATGGAGAGCTTCCTTTGTCTTATATTCTTAATGTCCTTATATGGAGTGCTTCCTTTGTCCTTATATCCTTAATGTCCTTATATGGAGTGCTTCCTTTGTCCTTATATCCTTAATGTCCTTATATGGAGTGCTTCCTTTGTCCTTATATCCTTAATGTCCTTATATGGAGAGCTTCCTTTGTCTTATATTCTTAATGTCCTTATATGGAGTGCTTCCTTTGTCCTTATATCCTTAATGTCCTTATATGGAGTGCTTCCTTTGTCCTTATATCCTTAATGTCCTTATATGGAGTGCTTCCTTTGTCTTATATTCTTAATGTCCTTATATGGAGTGCTTCCTTTGTCCTTATATCCTTAATGTCCTTATATGGAGAGCTTCCTTTGTCTTATATTCTTAATTTCCTTATATGGAGTGCTTCCTTTGTCTTATAGTCTTAATGTCCTTATATGGAGTGCTTCCTTTGTCTTATATTCTTAATGTCCTTTTATGGAGTGCTTCCTTTGTTTTATATTCTTAATGTCCTTTTTTGAGAGCTTCCTTTGTCTTATATTCTTAATGTCCTTATATGGAGTGCTTCCTTTGTCTTATATTCTTAATGTCCTTATATGGAGTGCTTCCTTTGTCCTTATATCCTTAATGTCCTTATATAGAGTGCTTTTTTTTGGCTTATATTCTTAATGTCCTTATATGGAGTGCATCCTTTGTCCTTATATCCCTAATGTCCTTATATGGAGAGCTTTCTTTGTCTTATATTCTTAATTTCCTTATATAGAAAGCTTCCTTTGTCTTATATTCTTAATGTCCTTTTTTGAGAGCTTCCTTTGTCTTATATTCTTAATGTCCTTATATGGAGAGCTTCCTTTGTCTTATATTCTTAATGTCCTTATATGGAGTGCTTCCTTTGTCCTTATATCCTTAATGTCCTTATATAGAGTGCTTTTTTTGGCTTATATTCTTAATGTCCTTATATGGAGTGCTTCCTTTGTCCTTATATCCCTAATGTCCTTATATGGAGAGCTTTCTTTGTCTTATATTCTTAATTTCGTTATATAGAGTGCTTCCTTTGTCTTATATTCTTAATGTCCTTATATGGAGTGCTTCATTTGTCCTTATATCCTTAATGTCCTTATATAGAGTGCTTTTTTTGTCTTATATTCCTAATGTCCTTATATGGAGTGCTTCCTTTGTCCTTATATCCTTAATGTCCTTGTATAGAGTGCTTTTTTTGTCTTATATTATTAATGTCCTTATATGGAGTGCTTCCTTTGTCCTTATATCCTTAATGTCCTTATATAGAGTGCTTTTCTTGTCTTATATTCTTAATGTCCTTATATGGAGTGCTTCCTTTGTCCTTATATCCTTAATGTCCTCATATGGAGTGCTTCCTTTGTCTTATATTCTTAATGTCCTTATACGGAGTGCTTCCTTTGTCCTTATATCCTTAATGTCCTTATATGGAAAGCTTCCTTTGTCTTATATTCTTAATGTCCTTATATGGAGTGCTTCCTTTGTCCTTATATCCTTAATGTCCTTATATAGAGTGCTTTTTTTGGCTTATATTCTTAATGTCCTTATATGGAGTGCTTCCTTTGTCCTTATATCCCTAATGTCCTTATATGGAGAGCTTTCTTTGTCTTATATTCTTAATTTCCTTATATGGAGTGCTTCCTTTGTCCTTATATCCTTAATGTCCTTATATAGAGTGCTTTTTTTGTCTTATATTCCTAATGTCCTTATATGGAGTGCTTCCTTTGTCCTTATATCCTTAATGTCCTTATATGGAGTGCTTCCTTTGTCCTTATATCCTTAATGTCCTTATATAGAGTGCTTTTCTTGTCTTATATTCTTAATGTCCTTATATGGAGTGCTTCCTTTGTCCTTATATCCTTAATGTCCTTATATAGAGTGCTTTTCTTGTCTTATATTCTTAATGTCCTTATATGGAGTGCTTCCTTTGTCCTTATATCCTTAATGTCCTCATATGGAGTGCTTCCTTTGTCTTATATTCTTAATGTCCTTATACGGAGTGCTTCCTTTGTCCTTATATCCTTAATGTCCTTATATGGAAAGCTTCCTTTGTCTTATATTCTTAATGTCCTTATATGGAGTGCTTCCTTTGTCCTTATATCCTTAATGTCCTTATATGGAAAGCTTCCTTTGTCTTATATTCTTAATGTCCTTATATGGAGAGCTTCCTTTGTCTTATATTCTTATATTCCTTATATGGAGAGCTTCCTTTGTCTTATATTCTTAACGTCTTTATATGGAGTGCTTCTTTTGTCCTTATATCCTTAATGTCCTTATATGGAGAGCTTCCTTTGTCTTATATTCTTAATGTCCTTATATGGAGTGCTTCTTTTGTCCTTATATCCTTAATGTCCTTATATGGAGAGCTTCCTTTGTCCTCACATTTGTAATGTCCTTATATGGAGTGCTTCCTTTGTTCTTATATCCTGAATGTCCTTATATGGAGTGGAAACTTTCTCCAGCATAAACTAACTAATAATGTGAGTTTGCTTTAAGTACATTTCTTTATCGGTTTTGCGCTTTCCGCCAACACCACTCTCTAATAATGTACCCTGTGTGTGTGTGTGTGTGTGTGTGTGTGTGTGTGTGTGTGTGTGTGTGTGTGTGTGTGTGTGTGTGTGCGCGTACCACACTCCTCCATGACTTGCAGCGTCTTGCTCTTCTTTGGTCCGCTGCTCGCCACTTTCTTCTGGTCGTCAGTCAGGCGGTCCTCTCTCCCTGCGGGACGCTGCATTTCTTCTCCTTCCTTTGCAAGCTGCAAAAGAAAAAGAACGTCTAACAAACTGGACTAGAGTGTTTAGTAAAGTGCTCTTACGTACTTGAGACATGTCGGACAAGCGCTCTCTGCTGTTTAGTCCTGGGTGCAGTCCCTTCATGGACACAAGTCAGTCTCAGGAGGACAGGAAATGCTTTTAAAAGACTAACAAATGATGTCATGTGTGTGTGTGTGTGTGTGTGTGTTCTTGTATTGCTACCCTTCTTGAGACATGAGGAAGGAAAAGTAGCTTCCATATGAGGAGGTGTGAACAAGTGATGACATGAATCATGGTCCCAATACAGAAAACCATTGCATCTAATAGAGAGACAAATACTAGAGTGTGTGAACATTGCTCCAAAGTCAGGATTTTTTTGTTGATTTAATGTACATACAAAAGTAAACATTGACAGGTGCAAAGGCAGCAGTATATGATAAAAGAAGACGGCAGCTAAAGGACTTCCCCGAAAAAACCCGCCAGGTGAACAGCTGATTTTACTAACGTAAGACAACCCGCGTCCCATATGTGACCATAGGATGAACAAATACACTACGCTACTAAGACTATAGTGGCCATTAACAGTAAGCTTCTACATCTGGGTCGCCCAAAGTGCGGCACAGGGGCCATCTGTGGTCCCTGACTCCTTTGTCATTGGCCTTAAGCACATTACAAAAAACAAAAAAATAGAGATCTCATTTGCACCCCTGGTGGTGAAGTCTATCAAAATGAGGGTGGTCCCAAAAAGGAGGGATTCTTCAAATTGACTGTGAGTGTCGCTTTTAAAAGTGCTCCCCCTCTGGTCAACATATGAAATAACAAGTGTGTGTAAGAAATTGAAATGTGCCCCCTTTGGCCAAAATGTATTAAAAAAATAAAATAAATATGTATATAGAGACATACTGTAACTTGAAGTAAATAATGACGATTAAAAACCAATTAAACAAAAAATGTAATATTAAATAATTAACTAAAAGCAGTCTTTTTTTTTATATAAAATTGGGAACTATTTCCCATATTCTTTCTTTTTCTGTAATATTGCAATATTTTCTCGTAAAATTATTACTTTTTTATGTAAAATTATTACTTTTTAATGCAAAATGGTGACATATGAAATTATGACTTTTATCACAATATTGCCAATTTTTTTGGTTGTTCTTGTAAAATAGTGACATTTTTTGAGTAAAATTATTATTTTTGTCATCATGTTGCCAAGTAAAACGCAGATTATTATTATAATATTGCCAACATTTTAAAGTTTTCTTATAAAATTGTGACTTTTGTCAAGTAGAATTAGGACTCTTCATAAAATTGACAACATTTTAAGCTGTTTAAACAGTATTTTCTTTCAGTGTACTTAAAGAAAAGGAGATAATTGGAAAATCCGTCCACTAATTAATTTTTATCAAAGGTTAGGTGAGCTGAAAAATAATAATAATAAAATGAAATAGTAATAATAATCACTATTCTTTGTAATCCTATTCTAAATTAATTCATCATTTTCAAAAATCTGTTTAAAAAAAATACAAAAAAGAATCACTTAAAAAACATCATTTAGAAAAATAATACAACTTTAAGGCCATTTGTGCGCCAAAAGGAGCTTTTGTAACCTGTTTTGAAAACGGGCTATCATCATTTTTATACCAAATCATACATTCCGAGAGTGGGTTTAGAACCAAGCATCGTGTGGAATCCAAAATTGATTCTGAATCGAATCGTCGCCCCCGAGAATCGGAATGGAATCGTGACTTGCTGTAATATTCACACTGCGACAAATAGTAGCGGTAGCACAAAAACAAAGAACAAAAGTCACTCGATTCACACTGAGGCGTGTTATTGGGGCCACAAATTTTTGCTTTATAAAACAGGAGTTCAGAACATTCAGACAGCGATTCTCCCAACCGATATAATAGTGAAAATAGACATTAAGTGGGAACTATACAATGATACATAATCTTATATACAGTATGATAAACTCATAGAGTAGCTTGAATGCTAACATGAAAACAAGAGCCATTAACGCCTTTCCTCGTTAAGAAACAACATACCCAATCTAAACTTATATGGATACATCATTAAGATATTCAGTTGTGTACATTGAACCTGCATGGAGGGGTTTTTAGGGTGCGTTCAAGGACCGCTGAAAAGAGTAGGAAAACCAAGAGTAGAACGCCCACCAGAAATAATATATAGTAATAGTATATTTTATTTGCAACATATTGAAATAAATGTTAAAGTGCGGAAGCAATATCTCAAACAATAAAAGCGTAGCCATTAAAACCTAAAATACTAAGACTAAAACACAACACATAGTGTAGCATAAGAAACACAAGAAATGCAAAATAGTGGCTTTTCTGACTGTGTTTATTTTCATTATTTAAAAATATCCAAGGATTTCAGCGTGTGTGTGAGTACTTTTTGAGCTCATTCAATGCAAAAATAACGACGGTGCGGATATAAAATCTTCAATCGTTACATCCCTAACTCTTGGCCGTCACTCCAGCAGCACTGAGAGCGGACTCGGTCAAACTGCCTCGAGGTGATGTCAATAAAGGAAGTTATCATAATCAGCTCATTTTTAATTATTTCAACTAAAGAAATTAGATTTTATTTTCCATCCATCCATCCATCTTCTTCCGCTTATCCGAGGTCGGGTCGCGGGGGCAGCAGCTTAAGCAGGGAAGCCCAGACTTCCCTCTCCCCAGCCACTTCGTCCAGCTCCTCCCAGGGGATGCCGAGGCGTTCCCAGGCCAGCCGGGAGAGATAGTCTTCCCAGCGTGTCCTGGGTCTTCCCCGTGGCCTCCTACCGGTCGGACGTGCCCAAAACACCTTCCTAGGGAGGCGTTCGGGTGGCATCCTGACCAGATGCCCGAACCACTTCATCTGGCTCCTCTCGATGTGGAGGAGCAGCGGCTTTACTTTGAGCTCCCCCCGAATGACAGAGCTTCTCACCCTATCTCTAAGGGAGAGCCCCGCCACTCGGCGGAGGAAACTCATTTCAGCCGCTTGTACCCGTGATCTTGTCCTTTCGGTCATAACCCAAAGCTCATGACCATAGGTGAGGATGGGAACGTAGATCGACCGGTAAATCGAGAGCTTTGCCTTCCGGCTCAGCTCCTTCTTCACCACAACGGATCGATACAGCGTCCGCATTACTGAAGACGCCGCACCGATCCGCCTGTCGATCTCACGATCCACTCTTCCCCCACTCGTGAACAAGACTCCGAGGTACTTGAACTCCTCCACTTGGGGCAAGATCTCCTCCCCAACCCGGAGATGGCACTCCACCCTTTTCCGGGAGAGAACCATGTACTTGGACTTGGAGGTGCTGATTCCCATCCCAGTCGCTTCACACTCGGCTGCGAACCGATCCAGTGAGAGCTGAAGATCTTGGCCGTAGGAAGCCATCAGGACCACATCATCTGCAAATAGCAGAGACCTAATCCTGCAGCCACCAAACCAGATCCCCTCAACGCCCTGGCTGCGCCTAGAAATTCTGTCCATAATGGTTATGAACAGAATCGGTGACAAAGGGCAGCCTTGGCGGAGTCCAACCCTCACTGGAAACGTGTCAGACTTACTGCCGGCAATGCGGACCAAGCTCTGACACTGATTATACAGGGAGCGAACTGCCACAATAAGACAGTCCGTTGCCCCATACTCTCTGAGCACTCCCCACAGGACTTCCCGGGGTACACGGTCGAATGCCTTCTCCAAGTCCACAAAGCACATGTAGACTGGTTGGGCAAACTCCCATGCACCCTCAAGGACCCTGCCGAGAGTATAGAGCTGGTCCACAGTTCCACGACCAGGACGAAAACCACACTGTTCCTCCTGAATCCGAAGTTCGACTATCCGGCGTAGCCTCCTCTCCAGTACACCTGAATAGACCTTACCGGGAAGGCTGAGGAGTGTGATCCCACGATAGTTGGAACACACCCTCCGGTTCCCCTTCTTAAAGAGAGGAACCACCACCCCGGTCTGCCAATCCAGAGGTACCGCCCCCGATGTCCACGCGATGTTGCAGAGTCTTGTCAACCAAGACAGCCCCACAACATCCAGAGCCTTAAGGAACTCCGGGCGGATCTCATCCACCCCCGGGGCTTGCCACCGAGGAGCTTTTTAACTACCTCGGCAACCTCAGCCCCAGAAATAGGAGAGCCCACCACAGATTCCCCAGGCCCTGCTTCCTCATAGGAAGACGTGCTGGTAGGATTGAGGAGGTCTTCGAAGTATTCCCTCCACCGATCCACAACATCCGCAGTCGAGGTCAGCAGAGCACCATCCCCACCATACACAGTGTTGACACTGCACTGCTTCCCCTTCCTGAGGCGGCGGATGGTGGTCCAGAATTGCTTCGAAGCCGTCCGGAAGTCTTTTTCCATGGCCTCCCCGAACTCCTCCCATGTCCGAGTTTTTGCCTACGCGACCGCTGAAGCCGCACACCGCTTGGCCTGTCGGTACCTGTCTGCTGCCTCAGGAGTCCCATGAGCCAAAAGAACCCGATAGGACTCCTTCTTCAGCCTGACGGCATCCCTCACCGCCGGCGTCCACCAACGGGTTCTAGGATTACCGCCACGACAGGCACCAACTACCTTGCGGCCACAGCTCCAATCGGCCGCCTCGACAACAGAGGTACGGAACATCGTCCACTCGGACTCAATGTCCAGCACCTCCCTCGTGACATGTTCAAAGTTCTTCCGGAGGTGGGAATTGAAACTCTCTCTGACAGGAGACTCTGCCAGGCGTTCCCAGCAAACCCTCACAATGCGTTTGGGCCTGCCAGGTCTGTCCGGCATCCTCCCCCACCATCACCAAAGTCGATCATGGAACTGCGGCCTAGGGTGTCCTGGTGCCAAGTGCACATATGGACACGCTTATGTTTGAACATGGTGTTTGTTATCGATAATCTGTGATGAGCACAAAAGTCCAATAACAGAACACCACTCGGGTTCAGATCCGGGCGGCCATTCTTCCCAATCACACCTCTCCAGGTTTCACTGTCGCTGCCAACATGAGCGTTGAAGTCCCCCAGTAGAACGAGGGAATCACCCGGGGGAGCACTCTCCAGTACTCCCTCGAGTGAATCCAAAAAGGGTGGGTACTCTGAGCTGCCGTTTGGCGCGTAAACGCAAACAACAGTCAGGACCCGTCTACCCACCCGAAGGCGGAGGGAAGCTACCCTCTCGTCCACCGGGTTGAACTCCAACGTGCAGGCTTTGAGCCAAAGGCAACAAGAATTGCCACCCCAGCCCGTCGCCTCTCACTGCCGGCAACGCCAGAGTGGAAGAGAGTCCAGCCCCTCTCAAGAGAAGTGGTTCCAGAGCCCTTGCTGTGCGTCGAAGTGAGTCCGACTATGTCTAGCCGGAACTTCTCCACCTCACGCACTAGCTCAGGCTCCTTCCCCCCCAGCGAAGTGACGTTCCACGTCCCAAGAGCCAGCTTATGTAGCCGAGGATCGGACCGCCAAGTGCCCTGCCCTCGGCTGCCGCCCAGCTCACATTGCACCCGACCTCTATGGCCCCTGCTATGGGTGGTGAGGCCATTGGAGGGGGGACCCACGTTGCCTCTTCGGGCTGTGCCCGGCCGGGCCCCATGGGGACAGGCCCGGCCACCAGGCGCTCGCCATCGTGCCCCAACTCCGGGCCTGGCTCCAGAGGGGGGCCCCGGTGACCCGCGTCCGGGCGAGGGAAACCTGAGTCCTTTGTTTGTGTTCTTCATCGAGGTCTTCGAGATTTTATTTTTAAAAAACAATATTTTAAAAAAGTTGTAAAAAATAATTGAGTCTGTATCGATTCCCAGGTACCGGGAATTGATACCATATCGGTTCAAATGTAAGAGGTACCCAGCTCTAATGATAGTTATGAAAAACACCAACCTTATTTACTATTAACAGTCTGGAAAGGACTTATGGCGTAATTGTTTGGCCACAATAATTCATACCCAACCTTCCTTTGCCCCCAAATAAACAAAAAATACTGTGTGACAATAACATGGTTGTTTTTTTGGCCTGGATACAGAATGATAAAATCTATGAGTGAAGGTTAAACTTCAGTAAAAATATCAACTCTTTGGTTTTGTGTTATTGTTAGTTATTGTGGAGGATGCATACAGTCTAGGTTTAAGAGTTCTTTCTTTTTACAAAGCCATGTTTAGAGTATCTAGTATTTTTCCTTTGTATATTCTACTAGTTTCTCTTGTGTTCAGAGGTCTGTTTTATGTCTTAACCTTGGAATGTGAATACCGACCCCACTGGTTCCTTATCAGTGTTGCGAGGGGGAAATGGGGGTTTTCTTTGTGTGCAAAGGAGTTGGCTTTTCCGTTGGAATGACAGATCAACTAGAGTAGCCGATATGAATGTATTGGTTAAGTTGACCTCCTAAAGCTTTAGTAAAACTTGAAAATATTCCAATTCTGTCTTGATGGTCCTTCTTACTCAGCATATATGTCATCGAAAGTACTTGGGATTGACCAGTAACTTAGATTCCCTGGGAGGAAGAGCTGGTCGACGCAACATTATCCAACACATTTCATCTGTTTCACTTTATTGTGTGAATGCTCCAAAGCATTCACACAATATTAGGTT
>NC_084550.2:60660000-60687500 GCF_033978685.3 Nerophis lumbriciformis | reverse complement strand
TCTCAGGTTGAAAGTGACGTCAAGGAAGTTGACGGTTTGCTTGTTGGCTTCAATCGTGATCCGTAGGCCGTTCTCTTTGAAAATTTGGCATATGCGCTTCTTGGTATTCTCGCTGCTCCTTGGCGAGGCGCGACACACTGCCAGTCCGTCATCACGGTAAATACCAAGGTTCAGATTGAGGCTAGCGAGCTGGGAGAGGAGGAAACTCCCAACGAGTTCACACGTTTCTGCTCCGTCAAAACTTCCCATAGTGACGTCAAATGTTGCATTGTTCTTTTTTTGCCATGGTGTATTGTTGTGGATGAGAATGGAGTTTTTTGCGTGGATGATGATGTTTCTTTCGTTGCCTGTGATTGAGTCGTAGTCTGAGGCGAAGTCTAGTGCTTGAGTTTATGATTACATTATGAACATTGTATAGTTTTTAGTGATCATTTCTTCATGTAAACTCGGGGTGTCCAAACTACGGCCCGCCGACGTCTTCAAATTGGCCTGCGAGACGTCAGGAGTTTAAAAAGGAATCTCGCCCTCACGGAGATTGCGTTCATTTTAAAAGTCTAACTTTTTTGATGCTGCTATTTTGTCGCCGTCTCGGGGAAAACATAAGTTTTTTCCTGATCAATGACCTTTTATCATGCACTGAATGCGCATGATTTATTTATATGACCCAATGCAAACAACCTTCCCTAGTAATGGTGCAAAAAATTAAATCCAGCTAACACAAAATGTCAACAGACATGGTCTTTCTGCATGAATCCAAATATTTTTGAATGTAAATTATTGCATATTGTTCTAAAAGTAGCATGTCTTTCTGTACTCCTTATTTTCGCAGTTTTATGCATTTATATGTATGTAATCGCACTTTTGGGGAGAAAAGTGGCAATTAGGTAATATTCTCAAAAGGGTGCGGCCCTGGTGTGAAGTCGTGTGGAAAGATACCTCACTAACGACTGTGACCCCCGCGCTGACGGCGAGCGCCAGGCACAGCAGCGGCGAGGGCTGCAGGCCTCGCAGAGGTGCCCAGGGGCTGGACAGGAAGTAGCGGTGGATGTACAGGACGCTGTGCAAGATGCGCAGGGCCATGTTGAGGCAATTGGCCAGGATGAAGCCCACGCCGCCCGCCCACCACGTCAGCATGTAGGACAGGAAGAGGAAGGACACGGACAAGGCCAGCATCACCACGTTATACCTGGACGGGGAGAAAGCGTGTAAAAAAAAAGAAAGAAAAAAAGAAGCAGTCTGGCGAATCTTCTCGCCATCGTTACGACTTCGTACTTGTCCACCTCTTCCTGGCTCATGGCGGCAAACACAAAGCACTCGGTCACGCCGTTCACCGCCAGCAGGAGGACGTAGCAGCTGTAGCATCGCAGCAGGGAAGGACCTGAACACAACATGGAATAATGCTGTCAGGTTCAAACACTGAAGACATCTATTAAACAAGACAAGAGGCAAAGAATTAAACAAAGACAGAATTCAATTTGGACTCAATATATTGAGGAGAGTCGTCTGTACACTGTACTCTTGCACAGTATCTCAGCACGCTCTGCCAAAAGATTGTATGCCTCCTCCTTTTATTTTGGACCACGGCTGTTTCCAAAGGACAAATGTCGCAAAAGGTTCACAGAAAAGGTCGTAAATAATTCACAGAAAAGGTCAGCTCAAAAAGAGTTCGTAAAATAGTTCAAAAAGAGTTCGTCTGGAAATTGGGCAGATCCTGTCATCTCTCCGCTTTGAAGTGCTTGGGCCAGAACAACATCCTTCTGTTGATTACCATGCATGAGAGAAAACAGAAAGCCCTTCATGTGGCTCTCCCCCTTACACAGTGGAGTTTTACGAGCCTTCTTCTTGGTAGGTTTCAAAGACAGCTACCGTCCCCCTGCTAGGAACTCAATGTAATACAAAGTTTTTGTGATAATTTAGAAACAATTATTCTAACAAATGCACTTGGTGATAAATACTGGTTCTCAATGAGCACCCAAAGATTGTCTCGTTCCACGGGAAGAGTGGCCACTTCCAAGTGTTTTGCTTGCCACATACCTGCCAACTTTTGAAATCAGAAAAACCTAGTAGCCAGGGTCCAGGGGCCGCAGGCCCCGGTAGGTCCAGGACAAAGTCCTGGTGGGGGGTTCAGCCCAACGCAAAATGACAGGTTAAAATGTTGCTAAAACCATCACTTTTCTATCAGTCACAGTGACTTTTCAAAACAAAAATATTACAGCAAAAATCATATGGGTTGATTGACATGTTTATTCTGTAAGCTAATTTCAATAGTTTGAAATTATTTTGACAGTTAATGCCAGTTATCCTGTCAACCTTTCACAAGACTTCAATTTGTTAATTGAAAGTATAAACAGTATAAACACTTTTTACAGTAAACAAATGGTAAAACAGTACTAAACAATTCCATAAAAAAAAAAATTGGTGTCATTATTAACTTTCTGTCCAAGCTTGTATAATCTACTGCCTTGTTCAATTGTAAAAAATATTCTGTGCCTAAAATTCACATTTCTATCACAATTATCATACTGTAAACATGGTAAGCCAGTGGTTCTCAAACTTTTTTTGTCATCCCCCACTTTGGACAAGGGGGAGTTTTCAAGCCCCACCTGCCCCCATCGCCCCAACAGAGCGCTAATGCCAAGCTTTAACATTTTCAAATTTATTGAATATCAAGTTGTATACATTCGAACTCAATAACATAAAATAACATTAAGTTCAATAATAAATAAAATAAATGTGCAGCTGTGGTATAACTTGCATCAAGTTCAATAATAAATAAAATAACTTCCATCAAGTTCAATAACAAATAAAACAAAAGTGTTATAACTTGCATCAAGTTCAATAATAAATAAAAAAAAGTGTTATAACTTGCATCACGTTCAATAATAAATCAAAAAAACTGTTATAACTTGCATCAAGTTCAATAATAAATCAAAAAAAGTGTTATAACTTGCATCACGTTCAATAATAAATCAAAAAAAGTGTTATAACTTGCATCACGTTCAATAATAAATCAAAAAAACTGTTATAACTTGCATCAAGTTCAATAATAAATAAAACAAAAGTGTTATAACTTGCATCACGTTCAATAATAAATAAAAAAAAGTGTTATAACTTGCATCAAGTTCAATAATAAATCAAATAAAAGTGTTATAACTTGCATCAAGTTCAATAATAAATCAAAAAAAGTGTTATAACTTGCATCAAGTTCAATAATAAATCAATAAAGTGTTATAACTTGCATCAAGTTCAATAATAAATCAAAAAGTGTTATAACTTGCATCACGTTCAATAATAAATCAAAAAAAGTGTTATAACTTGCATCAAGTTCAATAATAAATCAAATAACTTGCATCAAGTTCAATAATAAATCAAAAAAAGTGTTATAACTTGCATCAAGTTCAATAATAAATAAAACAAAAGTGTTATAACTTGCATCAAGTTCAATAATAAAAAAAAGTGTTATAACTTGCATCAAGTTCAATAATAAATCAAATAAAAGTGTTATAACTTGCATCAAGTTCAATAATAAATCAAAAAAAGTGTTATAACTTGCATCAAGTTCAATAATAAATCAAAAAAGTGTTATAACTTGCATCAAGTTCAATAATAAATCAAAAAGTGTTATAACTTGCATCACGTTCAATAATAAATCAAAAAAAGTGTTATAACTTGCATCAAGTTCAATAATAAATCAAATAACTTGCATCAAGTTCAATAATAAATCAAAAAAAGTGTTATAACTCGCATCAAGTTCAATAATAAATAAAACAAAAGTGTTATAACTTGCATCAAGTTCAATAATAAAAAAAAAAGTGTTATAACTTGCATCAAGTTCAATAATAAATCAAATAAAAGTGTTATAACTTGCATCAAGTTCAATAATAAATCAAATAACTTGCATCAAGTTCAATAATAAATCAAAAAAAGTGTTATAACTTGCATCAAGTTCAATAATAAATAAAACAAAAGTGTTATAACTTGCATCAAGTTCAATAATAAATCAAAAAAAGTGTTATAACTTGCATCAAGTTCAATAATAAATCAAATAACTTGCATCAAGTTCAATAATAAATACAATAAAAGTGCCTCTTTGCAAAAAAAAAAAAAAGGAGGAGCTATGCATTTGGCAAGACAGGGCAAGTGACAACACTTTCCCCCAGGAGAACCACCTTGCTTCACTGTGAAACAGCACGGCTGTATGATCAGCTCCCATTTCCTCACACAGTGCAGAGAACAGTCGCGCTTTCAGTGGTCGTGTTTTGATCAAATTTACCGCGCTCACAACATGTTAAAACCTCATTGAGTTCGGGGCTGAGCTGCCTTGACGCGAGTGCTTCCCTGTGAATGACACAGTGTGTGCCCGTCAGATTTTTGTTTCTCTGCAGGCGCTGGCTCGACGACCTTTGAGGTGCGAGTCACACATGTATATATTTGTGTAATTGTGATCCACACATTAGCCTGCTATCCATCCGCGCGAAAGTTTGTTCCGCTTAGCCCCGCCCCCATTAGTTACTGTTGCTATGTCTGTCAAACTTTCGCTCGTACCGAGAAATATAAAGCCTACAGTAAAAATAAGTACCGGTAATTTCCATTTATTTATATAGCGGATTTCACAGACAGAATCACAAAGTGATTTACAGTGTGTATAGAAAATGAAAGCTTAGTAAAAAAAATAATCTAAGAATATAATAATTTTAAAAAAAAATTGAAAGTGAAATTTCCTCCCGTTCCTCGCGCCCCACCTGTCATGTCTCTATTCCCCACCAGTGGGGCGCGCCCCACACTTTGAGAAACGCTGTGGTAAGCTAACTTCATTAAAATTAATAGTCCTGTCAATAGCATGGAATTACAATTCAAATGTAGTTTTTTTGTAAGCCTTTCAAAAGAATTCAAAATATGAAAAATTAATGAAAATTAATTTAAGCCATCAGACACTTGAAAAGTGGCACATCACATCTCTAATGTAATCATTTTAACTTTTCAACAGAAATAGCACTGCAAAAACATTAAGGACATACTTCTGTATTTTGGTAGTTATGCTGTCAACATTTAACAAGATTTCTTCAACTTGGACTTGAAAGCATAAATAGTATAAACACTTTTAACAGTATAACAGTACTAAACAATTCCAATAGATAACATTGGTGTCATTACCTTTTTGTGGCTAAAATCCGAAAAACGTTGAAAGTTTTCCACTTGTATCGCTAGCAACGGCATTAGACTTGTGTTTTTTTGTCCCAACGTGGTCTTTTACATGCTAATTCCTCCGTGTCCGATCGAAAAATCTTGTCTGCACAAGGTGCAATTCGCGTAGTTTTCACCCTTTTTGGAACGGATAATTATTCCCAGATAGGCTTTTAAATATTCTTCACGGAATGACTGCAGTTTTCTTTTCGGTTTAAGACTCGTTTGCGATTTTTCTCCGGCTGATTCCATGATCGTTCGCTCGTTTGGAAACAATGGCAACTGGTGCCTCGTGCTTGGCAGCGGTGCTATAAATAGCCTCGCGCATGGCATTCGGAATGGCTCGATAGGAAGTTACGGGAAGCAGTGTCGATTGTCATTGTTGTTGCGCGATTTCGTGAATAAAACTTAAAAAAAAAAAATTTTTTTAATTAATGAAAAAACGTATTTTTTATCACTGCAACCGTAACCCGGAATAGGTTGATGAAAACCGTACTAATTACGGGAAAACCGGAGTAGTTGGCAGGTATGTTGCCAGCATGCATTTCTTACGCATGACGCTTGTTCAACACAACCGGCAAACACATAAATAGTGAAACCACACACCTGCAATTTAAAGTCTTTTGGATGAAAGGTGAAACGTCTTCAACAAAGCAAGATGTGCAATCTGGAGAAACCACTGCACGTAAGCAGCAAGGCTGAAAACCAACATTGAATGCCCGTGACCTTCGATCCCTCAGGCTGTACTGCATCAAAAAAGCGACATCAGAGTGTAAAGGATATGTCAGTAACTGCAGTTGGTCGCTACATCTGTAAGTGCAAGTTAAAACTCCACTAAGCACAGCCAAAGCCATTGATCAACAACACCCAGAAACGCCGCCGGCTTCGCTGGGCCTGAGCTCATCTAAGATGGATTGATACAAAATGGAAAAGTGTTCTGTGGTCTGACCACAGAGAAGATACTTCATGTTCAAACTGGTCAACTTTGTTATTTTTTGCAAATATTAGCTCATTTGGGAATTTGATGCCTGCAACAGGTTTCAAAAAAGCTGGCACAAGTGGCAAAAAAGACTGAGAAAGTTGAGGAATGCTCATCAAACACTTATTTGGAACATCCCACAGGTGAACAGGCAAATTGGGAACAGGTGGGTGCCATGATTGGGCATAAAAGTAGATTCCACGAAACGCTCAGTCATTCACAAACAAGGATGGGGCGAGGGTCACCACTTTGTCAAGAAATGCGTGAGCAAATTGTCGAACAGTTTAAGAACAACATTTCTCAACCAGCTATTGCAAGGAATTTAGGGATTTCACCATCTACGGTCTGTAATATCATCAAAAGGTTCAGAGAATTTGGAGAAATCACTGCACGTGAGCAGCAAGGCCGAAAACCAACATTGAATGCCTGTGACCTTCGATCCCTCAGGTGGTACCGCATCAAGAACTGACATCAGTGTGTAAAGGATATCACCACATGGGCTCAGGAACACCTCAGAAAACCACTGTCAGTAACTACAGTTGGTCGCTACATCTGTAAGTGCAAGTTAAAACTCTACTAAGCAAAGCGAAAGCCATTTATCAACAACACCCAGAAACGCCGCTGGCTTATCTGGGCCTGAGCTTATCTAAGATGGACTGATGCAAAGTGGAAAAGTGTTCCGTGGTCTGAAGAGTCCACATTTCAAATTGTTTTTGGAAACTGTGGACGTCGTGTCCTCCGGAACAAAGAGGAAAAGAACCATCCGGATCGTTCTAGGCGCAAAGTTGAAAAGCCAGCCTCTGTGATGGTATGGGGGTGTATTTGTTAGAATAATTGTTTCTAAGTTATCACAAACTTTGTGTTACATTGAATGCCCGGTGAGAAGCAAAAGCTGTCTTTGAACCTACCAAAAAGAAGGCTTGTAAAACTCCACTGTGTAAGGGGGAAAGCAACATGAAGGTGCTCTGTTTTCTTTAATGTATTGTAATCAACAGAAAGATATTGTTTTAACCCAAGGACTACAGAGCGGAGAGAAGGCAGGATCTGCCCAGGTTCCAGACCCCTCTTCTTTGAACTCTTTTACGACCTTTTCTGTGAACTGTTTACAACCTTTTCTTTTGAACTGTTCTGTAACCAAAGGCAACGCTGTTTACGACCCACATCCCTTTGGAAGCAGCTGTTGCCATGTGGTCAGGGAAAGTCCAAATAAAGGAGGAGGCGTACAATCTTTCGCCAGAGCGTGCTGGAGACTGTACAAGAGTACAGACCAGACGTTTCTCCTCAAATTGAGTCTCTGTTTGATTCTTTGCTTCTTGTCCTGTTTAATAGATGTCATCTGTGTTTGAACCTGACAGTATTAGTGCCCAAGACATGGGTAACTTACACATCTGTGAAGGCGCCATTAATGCTGAAAGGTACATACAGGTTTTGGAGCAACATATGTTGCCATCCAAGCAACGTTACCATGGACGCCCCTGCTTATTTCAGCAAGACAATGTCAAGTCACGTGTTACAATAGCGTGGCTTCATAGTAAGAGTGTGGGTACTACAAACCCTGTTTCCATATGAGTTGGGAAATTGTGTTAGATGTAAACATAAACAGAATACAATGGTTTGCAAATCATTTTCAACCCATATTCAGTTGAATATGCTACAAAGACAACATATTTGATGTTCAAACTGATAAACATTTTGTTTTTTTGCAAATAATCATTAACTTTAGAATTTGATGCCAGCAACACGTGACAAAGAAGTTGGGAAAGGTGGCAATAAATACTGATAAAGTTGAGGAATGCTCATCAAACACTTATTTGGAACATCCCACAGGTGAACAGGCAAATTGGGAACAGGTGGGTGCCATGATTGGGTATAAAAGTAGATTCCATGAAATGCTCAGTCATTCACAAACAAGGATGAGGCGAGGGTCACCACTTTGTCAACAAATGCGTGAGCAAATTGTTGAACAGTTTAAGAAAAACCTTTCTCAACCAGCTATTGCAAGGAATTTAGGGATTTCACCATCTACGGTCCGTAATATCATCAAAGGGTTCAGAGAATCTGGAGAAATCACTGCACGTAAGCAGCTAAGCTCGTGACCTTTGATCCCTCAGGCTGTACTGCATCAACAAGCGACATCAGTGTGTAAAGGATATCACCACATGGGCTCAGGAACACTTCAGAAACTCACTGTCAGTAACTACAGTTGGTCGCTACATCTGTAAGTGCAAGTTAAAACTCTCCTATGCAAGGCGAAAACCGTTTGTCAACAACACCCAGAAACGCCGCCGGCTTCGCTGGGCCTGAGCTCATCTAAGATGGACTGATACAAAGTGGAAAAGTTTTCTGTGGTCTGACGAGTCCACATTTCAAATTGTTTTTGGAAACTGTGGACGTCGTGTCCTCCGGACAAAAGAGGAGAAGAACCATCCGGATTGTTATAGGAGCAAAGTTGAAAAGCCAGCATCTGTGATGGTATGGGGGTGTATTAGTGTCCAAGACATGGGTAACTTACACATCTGTGAAGGCGCCATTAATGCTGAAAGGTACATACAGGTTTTGGAGCAACATATGTTACCATCCAAGCAACGTTATCATGGACGCCCCTGCTTATTTCAGCAAGACAATGCCAAGCCACGTGTTACATCAACGTGGCTTCATAGTAAAAGAGTGCGGGTACTAGACTGGCCTGCCTGTAGTCCAGACCTGTCTCCCATTGAAAATGTGTGGCGCATTATGAAGCCTAAAATAGCACAACGGAGACTGTTGAACAACTTAAGCTGTACATCAAGCAAGAATGGGAAAGAATTCCACCTGAGAAGCTTCAAAAATGTGTCTCCTCAGTTCCCAAATGTTTACTGAGTGTTGTTAAAAGTGGTGCCATTAAATTCTAAGTTAATGATTATTTGCCAAAATAAATTAAGTTTCTCAGTTCGAATATTAAATATCTTGTCTTTGCAGTCTATTCAATTGAATATAATATTTTGTTTTTATGTAGGAATTACACAAGGTGCCAACTTCACTGGTTTTGTATATACCAGGGGTCGGCAACCCGCGGCTCCGGAGCCGCATGCGGCTCTTTGATCACTCTGATGTGGCTCAGCAGCTTACTTGCTGAACCCCCCAATTTTCCCGTGAGACTTCTGTATTTCAGTGCCTCTCGCAGAAAACTCCTGGGATTAATATTCACCCTTACAGCTATAATAAGGGCGTGCCATGATGGTACAACATTTGGCGCTCTCTACAATCTGTATTAACATCGTGCCAGCCCAACACTTGTTATACAATATACATCTTCTGCTTGCACACGTACGTGACAGCAAGGCATACTTGGTCAACAGCCACACAGGTTACACTGACGGTGACCATATAAAACAACTTTAACACTCTTACTAATAATGCGCCACACTTTGAACCAAAACCAAACAAGAATGACAAACACATTTCGGGAGAACATCTGCACCTTAACACAACATAAACACAACAGAACAAACACCCTGAATCCCATGCAGCCCTGACTCTTCCGAGCTACATTATACACCCCTGCTACCACAAAACCCCGCCCCCACCCCAACCCTGCTCCCTCACACATCACCCCCCCCCCCTCTGTGCGTCGGTTGAGGTGGGCGGGGTTTGGTAGCGGGGGGTGTATAATGTATCCCGGAAGAGTTAGGGCTGCATGGGATTCTGGGTATTTGTCCTGTTGTGTTTATGTTGTGTTAAGGTGCAGATGTTCTCCCGAAATGTGTTTGTCATTCTTGTTTGGTGTGGGTTCACAGTGTGGCGCATTATTAGTAAGAGTGGTATAGTTTTTTTTATACCGCCACCGTCAGTGTAACCTGTGTGGTTGTTGACCAAGTATGCCTTGCTGTCACTTACGTGAGCAAGCAGAAACACCATACAACGTGCGACTGTTCAGGCACGCTGGTTGTAGTGGGTGCTACATGCTGTATCATCACGGCACGCATGACGCTGACAAGCGCCATTCATTTAAAACCCGCGTGCCGCACCAGCTTTCAAATTCCATATAAAAGGTGTGGGCAGCGTGTCTGAGACCCCTGGTTTGTACATAGCACAAAGCAAAAAGAAAACTTTTTATGCAGTGTTATTTCATTTAAAATTTCCAAAAAATTTTGCGGCTCCCATTAATAATTTGCGAAACTGGTCAAAATGGCTCTTTGACTGGTAAAGGTTGCCGACCCCTGCTATATACATATATAGTCTAGCGCACACCCTATATCTCTGTTACCTGCTCCACTACTCAGCATAGAGCCACCATAGACATCCAGTGCCAGGCCAGAGTATGCGTATCCAAAGACTGCAATGACGAGTCCCAGCACCAGCACCAGCTTCAGCAGACATTCCAGCACCTCTGCCGCCACACTAACATCTTCCTGTGGACGACAACACGACAGCATGAGAAGGAAAGACGTTACTCAAAAGAGACGACGCCGGCGCGCACCTCTCTCTGGCTCTCGACATGGCGACCGCGCTCCAGCACTTTGGCGAAGAAGACGTAGAAGCTTTCCTCGATGGGCAGGAAGACGAAGCGCGCCACCATGGAGCCCAGGTTGTTGACGATGTCGTAGACGCCTTGGTCCCCGAAGCTGAGAACGTTCAGGAAGGTCATGACGTAGCGCTCGCCTTCCGTCAGGATCTGCTTGAGGAAGGACTGCTTGAAGAAGCTCCAGGTGAGCCGGGCCACAGTCCAGTCCAGCAGCGGCTAGAAGTGCACGAGCACATGTTCAAATGCTGCACTTTTTAGGACAATATAATAGACTGTTTTTCTTTAAACCTTTTATTTTTAGTGTCAGTGATTGCAATTAGCAACATGTGTGAGTGACAGGGAGAAAAGCTTAACATCACATGGAACATGTTTAATTTTCTATATCTTGAATATAAGATTTAAACCCAAACATTTTTGGGTGCTGGATGCATTAAAGGGGAACATTATCACAATTTCAGAAGGGTTGAAACCATTAAAAATCAGTTCCCAGTGGCTTATTTTATTTTTCAAAGTTTTTTTCAAAATTTTACCCATCACGCAATATCCCTAAAAAAAGCTTCAAAGTGCCTGATTTTAACCATCATTATATACACCCGTCCATTTTCCTGTGACGTCACACAGTGACATACTTGCCAACCTTGAGACCTCCGATTTCGGGAGGTGGGGGGTGGGGGGGGGTGGGGCGGGGGGCGTGGTCGGGGGCGTGGTTAAGATATATATATATAAGAAATACTTGACTTTCAGTGAATTCTAGCTATATATTTTTTTTTTATTACACACATATATATATATATATATATATATATATATATATATATATATATATATATATATATATATATATATATATATATATAAAAGAAATACTTGAATTTCAGTGTTCATTTATTTACACATATACACACACACATAACACTCATCTACTCATTGTTGAGTTAAGGGTTGAATTGGCCATCCAGTTTTTTTCAAAATTTTACCCATCCCTAAAAAAAGCTTCAAAGTGCCTGATTTTAACCATCGTTATATACACCCGTCCATTTTCCTGTGACGTCACACAGTGATGTTAATACAAACAAACAGCAAGGTATAGCGACATTAGCTCGGATTCAGACTCGGATTTCAGCGGCTTAACACTGTCTGATAAGATAATTACTAACAACTATGAACTAGGTTTACAGCATATGAAATACATTTGGCAATAACATGCACTTTGAGAGTGCAGACAGCCCATTTCAGGCGCGCTAAGAACATATATTTTTCCACGATTTCAGCACTCAGCTTAACCATACCTAAATAGACACAAAATACTTCATTACACAAGACTCGAATGTACTCGAATGATTGAAAAAAATTAATGTTTTTAAGCTAAATTATTGGTAAACACAGTTTATGTATAATAATTTACGTAGAACCGCGAGTAATAAATAAAGTTTTCATCAATTAATATATTCTGTTGACATACCCTCATCCGCTCTCTAAACAAACATTAAGTGTACCTCTGCATAACAAACAAACATTAAGTATACCTCTGCATAACAATAAACAAACATTAAGTATACCTCTGCATGACAAACAAACATTAAGTATACCTCTGCATAACAAACAAACATTAAGTATACCTCTGCATGACAAACAAACATTAAGTATACCTCTGCATAACAATAAACAAACATTAAGTATACCTCTGCATGACAAACAAACATTAAGTATACCTCTGCATAACAATAAACAAACATTAAGTATACCTCTGAATAATAATAAACAAACATTAAGTATACCTCTGCATAACAATAAACAAACACATAAAATATACCTCTGCATAACAAACACCCAAATATTAAATATACCACTGAATAACAATGAACAAACAAATATTAAATATACCTCTGAATAACAATAAACAAATATTAAATATACCTCGGCATAACAATAAACAAACAAACATTAAGTATACCTCTGCATTACAATAAACAATAAGTATACCTCTGCATTACAATAAACAAACAATAAGTATACCTCTGCATTACAATAAACAAACTTTAAGTATACCTCTGCATAACGATAAAACATTAAGTATACCTCTGCATAACAAACAAACATTAAGTATACCTCTGCATAACAATAAACAAACATTAAGTATACCTCTGAATAATAATAAACAAACATTAAGTATACCTCTGCATAACAATAAACAAACACATTAAATATACCTCTGAATAACAAACAACCAAATATTAAATATACCACTGAATAACAATGAACAAACAAATATTAAATATACCTCTGAATAACAATAAACAAACAATTAAATATACCTCGGCATAACAATAAACAAACATTAAGTATACCTCTGCATTACAATAAACAATAAGTATACCTCTGCATTACAATAAACAAACAATAAGTATACCTCTGCATTACAATAAACAAACATATGAAGTGTGCCTCTGCATAACAATAAACAAACAAACATTAAGTATACCTCTGCATTACAATAAACAATAAGTATACCTCTGCATTACAATAAACAAACAATAAGTATACCTCTGCATTACAATAAACAAACTTTAAGTATACCTCTGCATAACAATAAACAAACATTAAGTATACCTCTGCATAACAAACAAACATTAAGTATACCTCTGCATAACAATAAACAAACATTAAGTATACCTCTGAAAAATAATAAACAAACATTAAGTATACCTCTGCATAACAATAAACAAACACATTAAATATCCCTCTGAATAACAAACAACCAAATATTAAATATACCACTGAATAACAATGAACAAACATTAAATATACCTCTGAATAACAATAAACAAACAAATATTAAATATACCTCGGCATAACAATAAACAAACAAACATTAAGTACACATTTGCATAACAATAAACAAACATTAAGTAGACCCCTGCACAACAATAAACAAACATTAAGTAGACCCCTGCATAACAATAAACAAACAAACGTTAAGTATACCTCTGCATAACAAAAAATAAACAAACGTTAAGTATACATCGGTATAACAATAAACAAACAAACATTAAGTATACCTCTGTATAACATTTAAACAAACTAAGTATACCTCTGCATAACAATAAACATACATTAAGTATACATCGGTATAACAATAAACAAACATTAAGTATACCTCTGCATAACAATAAACAAACATTAAGTATATTTTGGTATAACAATAAGCAAACATTAAGTATACCCCTGCATAACAATAAACAAATGTTAAGTACACCTCTGCATAACAAACAAATGTTAAGTACACCTCTGCATAACAATAAACAAATGTTAAGTACACCTCTGCATAACAATAAACAAATGTTAAGTACACCTCTGCATAACAATAAACAAATGTTAAGTATACCTCTGCATAACAATAAACAAACATTAAGTATATCTCTGCATAACAATAAACAAACATTAAGTATACCTCTGCATAACAATAAACAAACATTAAGTATACCTCTGCATAACAATAAACAAACATTAAGTATACATCAGTATAACAATAAACATACAAAGGTTAAGTAAACATTTGCATTACAATAAACAAATAAAGATGAATACCTCTGCATAACAATAAACAAACATTAAGTATACCTCTGCGTAACAATAAACAAACATTAAGTATACATCAGTATAAGAATAAACATACAAAGGTAAAGTAAACATTTGCATTACAATAAACAAAGATGAATACCTCTGCATAACAATAAACAAATGTTAAGTATACCTCTGCATAACAATAAACAAACGTTAAGTATATCTCTGCATAACAATAAACAAACGTTAAGTATACCTCTGCATAACAATAAACAAACATTAAGTATACCTCTGCATAACAATAAACAAACAAGTATACATCAGTATAACAATAAACATACAAAGGTTAAGTAAACATTTGCATTACAATAAACAAATAAAGATGAATCCCTCTGTATAACAATAAAAAAAACATTAAGTATACCTCTGCGTAACAATAAACAAACATTAAGTATACATCAGTATAAAAATAAACATACAAAGGTTAAGTAAACATTTGCATTACAATAAACAAAGATGAATACCTCTGCATAACAATAAACAAACATTAAGTATACCTCTGCATAACAATAAACAAAGGTAAAGTGTACATTTGCATTACAATAAACAAATAAAGATGAATACCACTGCATAACAATAAACAAACATTAAGTATACCTCTGCGTAACAATAAACAAACATTAAGTATACCTCTGCATAACAATAAACAAATATTAAGTATACCTCTGCATAACAATAAACAAAGGTTAAGTAGACATTTGCATTACAATAAACAAACAAAGATGAATACCTTTGCATAACAATAAACAAACATTAAATATACCTCTGAATAACAATAAACAAACAAATATTAAATATACCTCGGCATAACAATAAACAAACAAACATTAAGTACACATTTGCTTAACAATAAACAAACATTAAGTAGACCCCTGCATAACAATAAACAAACATTAAGTAGACCCCTGCATAACAATAAACAAACAAACGTTAAGTATACCTCTGCATAACAAAAAATAAACAAACGTTAAGTATACATCGGTATAACAATAAACAAACAAACATTAAGTATACCTCTGTATAACATTTAAACAAACATTAAGTATACCTCTGCATAACAATAAACATACATTAAGTATACATCGGTATAACAATAAACAAACATTAAGTATACCTCTGCATAACAATAAACAAACATTAAGTATATTTTGGTATAACAATAAGCAAACATTAAGTATACCCCTGCATAACAATAAACAAATGTTAAGTACACCTCTGCATAACAAACAAATGTTAAGTACACCTCTGCATAACAATAAACAAATGTTAAGTACACCTCTGCATAACAATAAACAAATGTTAAGTACACCTCTGCATAACAATAAACAAATGTTAAGTATACCTCTGCATAACAATAAACAAACATTAAGTATATCTCTGCATAACAATAAACAAACATTAAGTATACCTCTGCATAACAATAAACAAACATTAAGTATACCTCTGCATAACAATAAACAAACATTAAGTATGCATCAGTATAACAATAAACATACAAAGGTTAAGTAAACATTTGCATTACAATAAACAAATAAAGATGAATACCTCTGCATAACAATAAACAAACATTAAGTATACCTCTGCGTAACAATAAACAAACATTAAGTATACATCAGTATAAGAATAAACATACAAAGGTTAAGTAAACATTTGCATTACAATAAACAAAGATGAATACCTCTGCATAACAATAAACAAATGTTAAGTATACCTCTGCATAACAATAAACAAACATTAAGTATACCTCTGCATAACAATAAACAAACGTTAAGTATACCTCTGCATAACAATAAACAAACGTTAAGCATACCTCTGCATAACAATAAACAAACATTAAGTATACCTCTGCATAACAATAAACAAACAAGTATACATCAGTATAACAATAAACATACAAAGGTTAAGTAAACATTTGCATTACAATAAACAAATAAAGATGAATCCCTCTGCATAACAATAAAAAAAACATTAAGTATACCTCTGCGTAACAATAAACAAACATTAAGTATACATCAGTATAACAATAAACATACAAAGGTTAAGTAAACATTTGCATTACAATAAACAAAGATGAATACCTCTGCATAACAATAAACAAACATTAAGTATACCTCTGCATAACAATAAACAAAGGTAAAGTGTACATTTGCATTACAATAAACAAATAAAGATGAATACCACTGCATAACAATAAACAAACATTAAGTATACCTCTGCGTAACAATAAACAAACATTAAGTATACCTCTGCATAACAATAAACAAATATTAAGTATACCTCTGCATAACAATAAACAAAGGTTAAGTAGACATTTGCATTACAATAAACAAACAAAGATGAATACCTCTGCATAACAATAAACAAACATTAAGTATACCTCTGCATAACAATAAACAAAGGTTAAGTATACATTTGCATTACAATAAACAAAAAGATGAATACCTCTCCATAACAATAAACAAATATTAAGTATACCTCTGCATAACAATAAACAAACATTAAGTATACCTCTGCGTAACAATAAACAAATATTAAGTATACCTCTGCGTAACAATAAACAAACATTAAGTATACCTCTGCATAACAATAAACAAACATTAAGTATACCTCTGCGTAACAATAAACAAACATTAAGTATACCTCTGCATAACAATAAACAAATATCAAGTATACCTCTGCATAACAATAAACAAATATTAAGTATACCTCTGCGTAACAATAAACAAAGGTTAAGTAAACATTTGCATAACAATAAACAAATAAAGATGAATACCTCTCCATGAGCTGGATGAGGAATAAGATCCCTGACACTGCGAAGAGGGAAACGGCTCTTGATGGCCTCTTCAGACGGCAAGAAGCGCAGGAAGTAGCCAACGTAGCACAGCACCAGCACGCCCGTGTACAGCAGCTGGGACACACAACAAGATCATCTCATCCAAGCTGAAGTATAAATGATGAATGTGAAGGATGTTTCTCACGTGAGCAGCGGCGAAGATGTAAAGCCCCCACTGACGAGCCCACACCACCAGCACCACCGTGACGCCACACTTGGCCAGCAGGGCCAAGCTCTCGGCGACCACCTTGAGGCGCAGGAACATGTGAGCCTGGGCCAGCACCCAGAGGGGCTCGGCCAGGAGCTCCTGCACCCCCGCCAGGGCGAACAGGACCACGGCGGGGCCGTAGAAAGGAACCGCTTGAGGATCCGGGACCTCCAGAAGCCAGAGCCACACGCAGGCCAGCAGGACTCCCCAGAAG
The DNA here is from genome assembly GCF_033978685.3 of Nerophis lumbriciformis. Lineage (NCBI taxonomy): Eukaryota > Metazoa > Chordata > Actinopteri > Syngnathiformes > Syngnathidae > Nerophis > Nerophis lumbriciformis. The sequence continues at coordinate 60,669,954 of NC_084550.2, read as the reverse complement.
AAACCCAGAGGCAACCTAAGAGGGCGACGCTGCTTGAGTGTGGCTTCACAACAAATGTGAGAAAAAAGAAAACTTGCTGGGCGATATATGGAATATTCTCCATATATCGCGGCTTTGTCTCTGTGCGATACAGAAAATGACTATATGGTGATATCGAGTATACGTTCTCACACAGTTGCTTTTAGCTGCGGGCATTACACTACACTCACTCTTTCTTGTCTCTCCTTCTCACAGAGACATAAAACAAGCGCACCTTCTTACATACGTCACATGCTGTCGCGCGTGCAACGTCATACGCCCTCGCGGAATATCGGAGGCAGATATTTACATATATCCGAATTTAAGTGTTACTTCTTTTTATTTCATAATCATATTACAAAACAGCTAGTGTTTTTCTTCCAATTGTGGTCTTTTGGTTGTCTGCAAAACTGTGTGCTTAACCTTGAGTGAGGAATGTTAGAGAGAGAGAGATAATGGACATTTGTTTTGGCTAGAGACACAGGACTGCCAGGGACTTAAGAGGAGAGAGGGTGTTTCGGGGGGCAGACGATCTTAGGGGCGCAATCGAATGTTCTATGCTGTCTCTGTCATATGTATATATGCAAAGCTTTGCAAATATATTACAAAATACCCATTCTGTCTCTGGGGGTTTTTCAACTCAGCTTTAAGTGTCGTAAAGAGCTTGGGAGCGACTTGTGACTTGAATTCCCTGGGAGGAACAACTGGTCCAAAACGAAGGTTGAAAGGGAATTGAATGATGAATGATAGGTGGTGGTCGGAGGGGCCGTTGGCGCAAATTGCAGCCACGCTTCCGTCAGTCTACCCCAGGGCAGCTGTGGCTATGAAAGTAGCTTACCACCACCAGGTGTGAATGATTGATGGGTTCTACATGTAAAGCGACTTTGGGTACTTAGAAAAGTGCTATATAAATCCCAGTTATTATTATTATTATTATTATTATTATACAGGCAGTGGAACTTAGGGAAGGCTATGCAAAACGAAACTAAAACTGAACTGGCTACAAAGTAAACAAAAACAGAATGCTGGACGACAGCAAAGACTTACTGTGGAACAGACGGCGTCCACAATGTACATCCGAACATGACGTGACAATCAACAATGCCCCCACAAAGAAGGATACAAACAACTGACGTATTATTGATTGCTGAAACAAAGTAGATTCGGGAAATATCGCTCAAAAGGAAGACATGAAACTGCTACAGGAAAATACCAAAAAAAGAGAAAACACACCAAAATAGGAGCGCGAGACAAGAAGTAAAACAGTACACACAGGAAAAGAGCAAAAAAGTCCAAATAAGTCAGGGTGTGATGTGACAGTACACCTACTTTGAGATAAGAGCTATAGTGATGCATGCTTGGTTATGCTTTAAAGTCATATCCAACAATTGTGACGACTTTTTACTGTCAACTGAGTTTAGTTTTTTAATGATTTCTGCTGGTGGTGTGCCTCCGCATTTTTTTTCAACGGAAAAAATGTGCCTTAGCTCAAAAAAGGTTGAAAAACACTGTCCTAATTAACCATTGTCGGCTGTCTGTGCTATAATAAAGTGTGGCAGATAACGTAATACTCATCTATTTCAGTAAGTGGCAGCAGAGGGCGATAAAACACCTGTAAAAACAATCGAGTTAGCGCTGCGCGACACGTGACACTGACAGTTTGGGATCGCAGCAAGAGGAGGCGAGCAAGTGACAGTGATTGAGAAGAAAATTAGATGCTCAGGCCTAAGTTTCACACGAGCTGAGTATAAATACATTTAGAAACTATATTTCTAACTATATGTATTATATACTGTGTTAGAGTGTCATTTTGGTTGGTGGTTGTTGGTGACGGGACGCTACAAGGTGTGTGTGTGTGTGTGTGGGGGGGGGGGGGGGGTGGTTTGATGGTAGAGGGGGGTGTATTTTGTAGCGTCTCGGAATAGTTAGTGCTGCAAAGGGTTCTGGGTATTTGTTCTGTTGTGTTTATGTTGTGTTACGGTGCGGATGTTCTCTCAAAATGTGTTTGTCATTCTTGTTTGGTGTGGATTCACAATGTGGCGTATATTTCTAACAATGTTAAAGTTGCTTATACGACCACCCTCAATGTAAACTGTATCGCTGTTGATGAAGTATGCGTTGCATTCGCGTATGTGTGCGTACAGAAGCCGCTCATATCTTGTGACTGGGCCGGCACGTTGTTAGAAGGGATGAAAAGCGGACGTGAAGACAGCTCGTAGAGGACGTTAAAGGCAGTGCCTTTAAGGCACACCCCCAAGACTGTGGAATACGAGATATAATGACTGATGAACACCTTCGTTCGATAATGAAGGTTGCCTCAGCTCAGAGCCTGAGCCCCGACATTAATGAACTAGCATCCAAGAAAAGATGGCAGGTATCTGGCTTGGGCATATCAGATTAGATCAGTGTGTTGCGAACTGAGCCGTTTAAAGTCCAGAATGTTTGGTTTATTCATTATTTTATTTTCAAATGTATTAGCCTGTAGAAAAAGTTAATGTTGATATTTACCTCAGAAGGCTGCAAATAGAAAAGAGGCATTCAATTTTTATTTAAATTGTATTTGATATGCCATTGATATTTTTTAATTATTATTATTATTATTATTTGAAACTCGATTTTGCATGTCACTATAAAGTTAAATAAGACTTGCTTGTTCAATATTTAATGCAAAACTTGTTTGGGTCCCTATTAAAAGGTTAATTTGTTCAACCTTGGCCCGCGGCTTGGTTCAGTTTTAAATTTTGGCCCACTCTGTATTTGAGTTTGACACCCCTGCGCTAGAGAATGAAGAGTGCTTACTCCGCATGTCAACATCTCCGTTCGGTGCCACACCCACAAAATGCCCAAGCAACCATTTCCACATCAACACCGTATGAAAAAACTAGTCAACAACAGAAGGAGATCACGTCCGCAGGAACCTACCACATAGCGAAGGACATACACTATTTGATTTCCTATTATGCAGCGTAAAATCTTGCATTCTTCTGCTTTTTTTGACTACCTCTCGAGGAACTCTGAAGAAACGTTCATCCTTTTTGCGATTTCAAACGATTCGCACAGCGGAAAACAACACCAACAGAAAGGCTAAAACCTACTCAGTGGCCTAGTGGTTAGAGTGTCCGCCCTGAGATGGGTAGGGCGTGAGTTCAAACCCCGGCCGAGTCATACCAAAGACTATAAAAATGGGAGCCATTACCTCCCTGCTTGGCACTCAGCATCAAGGCTTGGAATTGGGGGTTAAATCACCAAAAATGATTCCCGGGCGCGGCCACCGCTGCTGCTCACTGCTTCCCTCACCTCCCACGGGGTGATCAAGGGTGATGGGTCAAATACAGAGAATAATTTTGCCACACCTAGTGTGTGTGTGTGTGTGTGTGTGTGACTATTATTGGCATACCTATTGAGAACAGAGCTATCTTGACTACTGACGGAGGCAGATAATTACATATATCCATATTTGTGTGTTACTTCTTTATTTTCATAGTCATATTACAAAACAGCTAGTGTTCTTTATTTGTTATCTTTTGGTTGTCTGCAAGTACTGTGTGCCAACTTTTAGGAATGTGGGGGGGAGATCTTCTCTGCTTCTCGTCTAAAGCCGACTTTAAATAAGAAACAAAAGGGACATGGGTTGAGGTGAAAGAGAGGGGGGGGGGGGGGGGGAGTGTTTTTACATTTTTCTCCTTATCTGGTTATCCTCAAGTCCAGGGGGAGTAGCAATAAATCCCTTCTCTTATCTGTTCCTGTGCCCAGCTGTGGAGGAAGGGACAAGGAGGGTGGGGCAAGGGAGACGTTATAGAAGAGAAGTTTTTCCGTATGTTAGATTAGACCTTTTTAGCTGTGCTAGTGAGCGCTTCTGTACGGGATTTGGTCTCACGTTTATTTCCAAAGGCTTTGGAAATAAATTACAAAATACCTATTCTGTCTCTGGTGGTCCTTCTTGCTCAGCTTTGTGTGTCATCAAAAGAGCTTGGGAGTGACCAGCAACTTGAATTCCCTGGGAGGAACAACTGGTCGAAACGCAACACTACCAGGCGTATTTAATGGGCGGGACGTGACGTCAGTGACATCCAAGCAATAACAACTAGGGCTGCAACTAACGATTAATTTGATGATCGATTAATCGATTAATAATCGGATAAAAGAGACAAACTACATTTCTATCCTTTCCAGTATTTTATTGAAAAAAAAACAGCATACTGGCACCATACTTATTTTGATGATTGTTTCTCAGCTGTTTGTACATGTTGCAGTTTATAAATAAAGGTTTATTAAAATAAATAAAAAAATCAAATAAAAAATATATATTAAAAAAAATAAATAAATAAAAATAAAATTGCCTCTGCGCATGCGCATAGCATAGATCCAACGAATCGATGACTAAATGAATCGCCAACTATTTTTATAATCGAGTTAATGGATTAGTTGTTGCAGCCCTAATAACAACATGATGATGATGCTTACGTCATCCATAGCAGGTTGACAAGCTGCCTCCAGTTGTGCTTCCCACCTGTGCCTCCACTCAGACAGGCTCTTCTGAAAGCTTCCCTGGATAAAAACACCAACGTTGAATAGAGGAGGGTCAGCCTGCAAGTGTGGAAACAAGAAGACAAATGAATGCAAAACATGATTTTTTTTTTTTTTTACAGCATTTTTGATAGACTATTATTGATACATTATTGATAGACTATTATTGATGCCTGTGGCGGGCCATGCATTTCACACCTAAGCCTTCAGCGATGTCCTACTTTAATGAATACCTCTCATAATACCATCGATGATGTCACCACATGACCACGGCTGGAGAAATACTTCTCAATCCTGGGTATTGAATCACCTATCATCAAATAAACTGAAACTGAACTGACTCTACATAGTGTACAAAACGGGCTATTTTAGGGCGCATTTAAAAATCAATAAACCAGCATCAGCAAGTAAAACATATCTCCTCGTGGTAGTGTAAGAATTAACATAATTGTAACAACATTTTACACGTAAAAAAAACTATTTGCAGCACCAAATGCAAGCCGGTAAGCTAGGGGTACAAAACATTTCACCGGCTGGGACAGGTTAGCAACCAAAAGTATTTGGCCATTGTCGGAGGCAGATATTTACATATATCCGAATTTAAATGTTACTTCTTTTGATTTCATTGTCATATTACAAAACAGCTAGTGTTTTTCTTCCAAATGTGGTCTTTAGGTTGTCTGCAAAACTGTGTGCTTAACCTTGAAGTGAGGAATGTGAGAGAGAGCGATAATAAGCATTTGTTTTAAATAAATGATAAATGGGTTGTACTTGTATAGCGCTTTTCTACCTTCAAGGTACTCAAAGCGCTTTGACACTACTTCCACATTTACCCATTCACACACACATTCACACACTGATGGAGGGAGCTGCCATGCAAGGCGCTAACCAGCACCCATCAGGAGCAAGGGTGAAGTGTCTTGCTCAGGACACAACGGACATGACGAGGTTGGTACTAGGTGGGGATTGAACCAGGGACCCTCGGGTCGCGCACGGCCATTCTTTTTGGCTAGAAAGAGATGACTGCCTGCGACTTGAGGGGAGAGAGAGTTTTGGGTCGGGGAGACAGACCATTTTGGCGGCGCGATAGAATGTTCTAGGCTGGACTGGTCTCAAAAATATATCTGCAAAGCTTTGCCAATATATTACAAAATACCTATTCTGTCTCTGGTGGTTTTTCAACTCAGCTTTAAGTGTCGTAAAGAGCTTGGGAGCGACTTGTGACTTGAATTCCCTGGGAGGAACAACTGGCACAAAACGCAACACCACCCAGCCAAATGATGAGAATCAGGTGTCCTAATCACAGGTGTATCAAATCAAGCACTTAGGCATGGAGACTGTTTCTACAAACATTTGTGAAAGAATGGGCCGCTCTCAGTGATTTCCAGTCATAGGATGCCACCCGTGCAACAAATCCAGTCCTGAAATTTCCTCGCTCCTAAATATTCCAAGGTCAACTTAATTATAGGAAAAGTGAAGAGTTTGGGAACAACAGCAACTCAGCCACCAATTGGTAGGCCAGGTAAACTGACAGAGAGGGTCCGCGGATGCTGAAGCGCATAGTGCAAAGACTTTCTGCACAGTCAGTTGCTACACTTCATGTCACCTTCCAATTAGCCCACGTACAGTACGCAGAGAGCTTCATGGAATGGGTTTCCATGGCCGAGCAGCTGCATCTAAGCCATACATCACCAAGTCCAATGCGAAGCGTGGGATGCAGTGGTGTAAAGCATGTCGCCACTGGACTCTAGAGCAGTGGACACGCCTTCTCTGGACTGATGGATCACGCTTTTCCATCTGGCAATTTGATGGACTAGTCTGGGTTTGGAGGTTGCCAGGAGAACGCTATGTTTCTGACTGCATTGTGCCAATTTGATGGAGGAGGAATTATGATGTGGGGTTGGTTTTTCAAGAGTTGGGTTTGGCCCCTTAGTTCCAGTGAAAGGAACTTTGAATGCTCCAGGATAGCAAAACATTTTGGACAATTCCATGCTTCCAACCTTGTGGGAACAGTTTGGAGCGGGCCCCTTCCTCTTCCAACATGACTGTGCACCAGTGCACAAAGCAAGGTCCATAAAGACATGGATGACAGAGTCTGGTGTGGATGAACTTGACTGGCCTGCACAGAGTCCTGACCTGAACCCGACAGAACACCTTTGGGATGAATTAGAACGGAGACTGAGAGCCAGGCTTTCTCCACCAACATCAGTGTGTGACCTCACTAGGGATGTCCCGATCCGATATTTGGATCGGATCGGCCGCCGATATTTGCCAAAAAATGCGTATCGGCAAGGCATGGGAAAATGCCGATCCAGATCCAGTTTTAAAAAAAAATCCGGTCAATGTTTTCCAACGCACCGATTTAAATAATACATTCCACTTTTCTGCTGCTCCGTAATTTCCGTTCCGCATTTTCCAGCACACCTTCCACACATCCACAGGTCTGTGGATTCTCACGCAGTTGCTTTTAGCTGCTGGCATTACACGACAGGCTCTTCTCACTCTTTCCTGTGTCTCCCTCTCACAGACAGCAAGTGCACCTTCTTACACACGTCACATACTGTCACGTCATACGTCACATACGTATACGTCCTCCCCGAGCAGAGAGGTAGCAGCATGGCTAACGTTAGCTGTGATGCTAGCGCAGCTGTGTGATCAACGTTCCCTCTAAGGTGCGCGCCTGTGCGCATAGCAAATCTATGCCATGCACAAAATCAAATAAAAAAATAAGCGCATAACAATTTTCGACACACGGACACGACAGAGAAAACAGTTTTCGTCATCATTGTTCAAATATTGTAACGTCTGTCGAGACGCTTATCTCCATTCGGTGCCATACGTCCACACCATCAAAATGCCGAGGCATACATTTCCAGATCAACACCGTATGAAAAAATAGACGAAATTATACATGACAAACAGAAATGGCATCAATGAACTAGGGCTGGGCGATATGGCCTTTTTTTAATATTGCGATATTTTAAGGCCATATTGCGATAAACAATATATATCTCGATATTTTGCCTTAGCCTTGAATGAACACTTGATGCATATAATCACAGCAGTATGATGATTCTATGTGTTTTGATTGATTGATTGAGACTTTTATTAGTAGGTTGCACAGTGAAGTACATATTCCGTACAATTGACCACTAAATGGTAACACCCGAATAAGTTTTTCAACTTGTTTAAGTCGGGGTCCACTTAAATTGATTCATGATACAGATATATACTATCAGATATATACTATCATCATAATACAGTCATCACACAAGATAATCACATTGAATTATTTACGTTATTTATAATCCAGGGTGTGGAGGGGGGCCCCGGATGTAAGTGTCAAAAAGACAGCCAAAAGAGTTTGATATGAGAATAAATCTAAAGTTAAAATATAGGGTAGAAATGCACCCATTTGCAGGAAATGTAGTCTTGATTTTCAAAATGTTCTTTCAAGGCTTGCATGTCTACATTAAAACATTCTTCTTCATACTGCATTAATATATGCTACTTTTAAACTTTCATGCAGAGAAGGAAATCACAACTAAAAAAATCACTAATTTTTTCATACGGTGTTGATGTGGAAATTTTTGCCTCAGCATTTTGATGGTGTGGACGTGTGGCACCGAATGGAGATAAGCGTCTCGACAGACGTCACAATTTTTTGAACAATGATGACGAAAACTGTTTTCTCTGTCGTGTTATGCGCTTATTTTTTTATTTGATTTTGTGCGTGGCATAGATTTGCTATGCGCAGAGGACGCTTAAACAGTGCGCAATTGTACAGGCGAGCACCTTAGAGGGAGCGTTGCTCGCACGGCTGCGCTAGCATCACAGCTAACGTTAGCCATGCTGCTACCTCTCTGCTCGGGGAGGACGTATACGTATGTGACGTATGACGTGACAGTATGTGACGTATGACGTGACAGTATGTGACGTATGACGTGACAGTATGTGACGTATGACGTGACAGTATGTGACGTATGACGTGACAGTATGTGACGTGTGTATGAAGGTGCGCTTGCTGTCTGTGAGAGGGAGACACAGGAAAGAGTGAGAAGAGCCTGTCGTGTAATGCCAGCAGCTAAAAGCAACTGCGTGAGAATCCACAGACCTGTGGATGTGTTGAAGGTGTGCTGGAAAATGCGGAACGGAAATTACGGAGCAGCAGAAAAGTGGAATGTATTATTTAAATCGGTGCGTTGGAAAACACGGACCGGAGTTTTTTTTTTTAAAACTGGATCTGGATCGGCATTTTCCCATACCTTGCCGATACGCAATTTTTGGCAAATATCGGCAGCCGATCCGATCCAAATATCGGATCGGGACATCCCTAATTTGGATACTCCTTTGTGAGTCACAAGTGAGTATCCAATCACAAGAGGCGTTAAAGTTACTTTCAACGCTTCAACGTGTGGCTACCTAGGAGGGCTACGGTCAACAACCTGTGATCTGATTGGCTATTGCAACGGTCTATCAACTGCGTGTGCTCCGTTCGCCAACACGGCACAGACCGCCACTTTGTTGATTCAGAAGGCTTCGGCAGATTTCGTTCAGCGTTGGCAACAAGCTCGCTGAATTCTTGATTTGATAAAAGCTCTAATGTACAAACAGCAACATTGGGCCTAATATGAGATAAAGAGAATATGATGAATACTTTTATACATTTAGGGAAAGAAACTTAAAATAAAATTAACTTGTCAATTTATGATCATGATTTATGCCCACCACCAGAGGTGGGTAGTAACGCGCTACATTTACTCCGTTACATCTACTTGAGTAACTTTTGGGATAAATTGTACTTCTAAGAGTAGTTTTAATGCAACATACTTTTACTTGAGTACATTTATAGAGAAGAAACGCTACTTTTACTCCGCTCCATTTATCTACATTCAGCTCGCTACTGATTTTTATCCATCTGTTAACTAACTTTGTTTGTTTTGGTTTGTCAGACAGACCTTCAAAGTAGGATCTATCGCATGCCTGCGTTTCACCAATCAAATACAGTCACTGGTAAGGATGATGTTTGATAAGAAATGATCGAGTTCGAGCCTATTATCGAATCCTCTTATCGAAGCGATTCCTTATCGATTCTCTTATCGAGTCCAGATAGGTTGTTGTATATGGAAAAAAACACACAATATTTGGTTTAACAAAAGGTCACTTTTATTATATCAGAAAAAAATTCAATCTAATAAATAAATATTGACTGTTACCCCCCTAAAAAAATAAACATAAAATAAATAAATATTGACTGTTATAAATTACCCAAAGTATATTAAGTGGGATTTTTCAGAAAAACAAATATATACAGTAACACAAAAACAACCTGTCTCTGTGATCACTATAGGTCAGGGGTCGGCAACCCGCGGCTCCGGAGCCGCATGCGGCTCTTTGATCACTCTGACG